>NW_018364010.1:0-1228 GCF_002078875.1 Numida meleagris | reverse complement strand
GGCCGGGGTGGCACGAGGGATCCTTGCACGACAGCTGGGGTTGGCACAAGGCCTTTGCATGACTGCCCGCTTTGCACAGGGCGGGCTTGCACGATGGCCTTGCACGATGTGGGGTTTGCATGGGGGCCTTGCACGATGGCCGGGTTTGCACGGGGGGGTCCTTGCACGACAGCCGTGTTGGCACGAGGGGTCCTTGCACGACGGCCGGGTTGCACAAAGGGCATTTGCATGACTGCCAGCTTTGCACAGGGGGTCCTTGCACAATGGCCGGGTTTGCATGAGAGGTCCTTGCACAACAGCCAGGTTTGCACAGGGGATCCTTGCACAACTGCTGGGTTTGCACAAGGGGCCTTTGCACGAGTGTGGGGTTTGCACTGGTGTGTCCTTGCACAACTGCTGGGTTTGCACAAGGGGCCCTGGCACTGGGCTGCTGTGTGCACAGGGAGTCCTGGCACAGCTGGGGGGTCTGCACGAGGGCTCCTTGCACGACTGTGGGGTTTGCGCAAGGGCTCCTGGCACTGGGCTGCTGTGGGCACAAGGGCTCCTTGCACAACTGCAGTGTTAGCACGGGGGCTCCTTGCACCATTCTGCTGTTGGCACAGGGTGTCCCAGTGCGATTTCAGTGCTCGCACAGGGCAAGCTTGCACAAGAATGGTGTGTGAACACAGACTGCCTGCACAAGTGTGGTGTTTGCACAAGGGATCTTCACATGATTCTGTCTTTGGCACAAGGAATCCTTGCACAAATTCAGTGTTTGCACGGGGCTCCTTGCACAATCCTGCTGCTTGCACGGGGCACCCTTACGCAACTGTGTTGTTTGCACAGGGATCCATACATGATTCTCCACTTTGCACGGGGGGATCTTGCACAACTCTGTTGCTTGCACGAGGGGCCTATTGCTCATGTCGCCATTGCACCACCATGGTGCTTGCACGAGGGTCTTTGCACAATTATGACGCTTGCACCAGAACCTCGCGCTGCTGTGGCAGCGGTACAGGTGCCCTCGCACAATGACTGTGATTGCACGAGGGCCGCTTGCACGGCGGTGCTGGTGACACGAGGCTCTTGCACGGCACCAATTGCACCAATCACAGCGGCTCCTTGCACAACCGCGCAGCTCACGCGGCCATCCTTGCACCAGGGACCTTTGCACGATTTTTCACGCTCGCACGGGGCGCCTGCATGGGGGGGAGGGGCCTTGCACTGCTCTGCTGGTCGCACTACGGCC
>NW_018364009.1:0-1272 GCF_002078875.1 Numida meleagris | reverse complement strand
TGCCCATCACAGTGCCCCACATCGCTCTGCCCCACATCGCTCTGCCCCACATCAGACTGCCCATCACAGTGCCCCACATCGCTCTGCCCCACATCCCTCTGCCCCATATCACGCTGCCCCGCATCCCTCTGCCCTGTACCACTCCACCCCACATGGCTCTGCCCCATATCACGCTGCCCCACATGGCTCTGCCCCACACGGCTCTGCCCCACATGGCGCTGCCCCCCCCGGCGCGGTGCCCCCCGGAGCCGCAGGTCCTGCACCGCGGCGCCCAGCTGCACCAACACGGCGTCATCCGGCGGGAGCTGCAGCGAGCAACCTGTGGGACGGGGCAGCGTCACGGCCGTGTCGCGATAGGGACCGTGTCGCGATAGGGATATCGTGATAGGGACCAGACCGTGGCAGGGATATCGTGATAGGGACCAGATCGTGGCAGCGATATCGTGATAGGGACCAGATCGTGGCAGGGATATCGCGAGAGGGACGATATCGTGACAGGGATATCGCGAGAGGGACGGTAGTGTGGCAGGGATATCGTGACAGGGATGATATCGTGACAGGGATATTGCGATAGGGACGGTAGTGTGGCAGGGGTATCGCGACAGGGATGATATCGTGACAGGGATATTGCGATAGGGACAGTAGTGTGGCAGGGGTATCGCGATAGGGATGCTATTATGACAGGGATATTGCGATAGGGATGGTAGGGTGACAGGGATATCGTGATAGGGATGATATCGTGACAGGGATACCGCGATAGGGATGGTAGTGTGGCAGGGATATCACAATATGGACGATAACATGACGGATATCACGATAGGGATGATATCGTGACAGGGATATTGTGATAGAGACCAGATTGTGGCAGGGATATCGCGATAGGGACGATATCGTGGCAGGGATATTGCGATAGGGACGATATTGTGACAGGGATATCACGATAGGGAAAATAGTGGGGCAGGGATATCGTGATAGGGTTGATATCATGACAGGGATATCACGATAGGGATGATAGTGGGGCAGGGATATCATGATAGGGACGATATCACGATAGGGCAGATATCATGATAGGACTGATATCGCGACAGGGCCGATATCATGACAGGGCTGATATTACAACAGGGCTGATATCACGATGGGGCTGATATCACGATAGGACTGATATTGTGACAGGGCTGATATTACAATCGGGCCGATATCATGATAGGGCTAATATCATGATAGGGCCAATATCGTGATAGGGCTGATATCATGATAGGGTTGATATCACGA
>NW_018364008.1:0-1271 GCF_002078875.1 Numida meleagris | reverse complement strand
CTCCGTTTCCCCTCACCTAACGTGGGTGCCCCCCCGGGCTCCGCTCCTTCTCCGTCCCCCCCCGCCGCCGCCGCCGCTCCGCTCCGAGGTCCCCCCAACCCCTCCAGCAGCCGCAGCAGCGTTTCCTCGGGCACTTTACAGCCTCATCCCCGCAGTTCGCTGTAACTCGTCAACCTCCAGCTCGGGTCCAGCCCCAGCGAGGTGGGGTCGAAGGGGCGGTACGAGGTGGACGGGCCCAAAGCGCAGCCGGAGCCCGGGGAAGGGCCCGGAGTGGGGCTCGGAGCGGAGGGACCGGGGGGCGCCGCCATCTTGGAGCTTCTGCTCAGCCCTCGGCGCCCGCCTGGGAACGGCGCGATCTGATTCGCCGAGGAGCGTGAGGGGGGAGGACGGGGATTGGCTGGCGGGAGGGGAGGGGGCGGGACTGAGCCGCGGCGAGTGGTGATTGGGTGAGAAGGAAAGAGGGCGGGGCTTGTGGCTGAGGGGAGGAGGTCTCTGATTGGCTGAGAGGTGAAGGCGGGTTTGGGATCCTGAGGTGGGGAGAGTGGTGATTGGCTGGGTAAGGGGAGAAGGCGGGGAGTTTGAGCGCTGTGATTGGGTGAATGAGAAATAAGGGCGGGGGTTTGAGACTGAGGGAAGGAGGGAGGGGATTGGCTGAGGGGAGAGGGCGGGATTTTGATGGCTGAGGGGATGAGGGCGGTGATTGGCTGGTTGAGAAGCGCGAGCGGGGATTGGATAATTGAGGGCTGTGATTGGCTGGAGGAGAGGTGAAGGCGGGTTTTGAGGCTGAGGTGATGAGGGCGGGGATTGGCTGAATGAGAAGAGTGGGCGGGGACTAGATAATTGAGGGCCGTTATTGGCTGGAGGAAGGGTGAGGGCGGGGTTCGAGGCTGAGGTGATGAGGGCGGGGATTGGCTGGACGTGGGGTGAGGCGGGAAGAACGCGAGGCGTTCTCTGATTGGCCAGTTGGGACAGAGAGGGCGTGGCGAGGCGGCGAAGCGCTCTCTGATTGGCGGCGGGCTCTCGGTGGACATCACGTGCCCCCGGGAGTCGCCGCTCTGTCTCCCTGCTCCCGCTTCTCTCTATGGTTCTTGACGCCGACACTCTGCGCGGTGCCTCTCGGTAGCCGGAAGCGGAAGTGCCGCGTGATGCGGAAGTGCCGCGCCGTTGCCCAGCGGTTGCCACTATGGCGGCGGCGGTGGGGGGGGGCGGCGGCGGAGACCCCGGGGCTGCGACAAAGGGTGAGAGGAGAGAGGGGGCGGATCTGTGGGGCT
>NW_018364007.1:0-1167 GCF_002078875.1 Numida meleagris | reverse complement strand
GGGACATTTTGGGGACATTTGGGGACATTTGAGGACATTTTGGGACATTTTTGGGGACATTTTGGGGACATTTGAGGGCATTTTGGGGACATCTGGGGACACTTTTTTTGCTGTCCCCCCCGACCCCCCAATGATGACGCCGAGCCGTTGTCACCGCCCTTTGTTGTCACCGCTGTTTATTGTCACCGTGTCACTTCATGTCACCGTGTCACTTCATGTCACCGTGTCACTTCATGTCACCGTTCCGGGGGGGTCCCTGTCCCCCCCCCCCCCTTAGGGTTTCTTTGGCTTGGAGGCCTGAGCCAGCGCCCACAGGGAATAGCAGGTGCCTGCGGGGACAGCGGGGACGTCACCGGGGCAGCGGGGACATGGCGGGGTTATGGGGACATTGGGGACAATGGGGACACTGGGGACATTGTGGGGTTATGGGGACATTGGGGACAATGGGGGCACTGGGGGACATGGGGACATTGGGGGCATTGGGGTCACTGGGGACATTGCGGGGTTATGGGGACATTGGGGTCAACGGGGACATTGGGGACATTGGGGGACATGGGGACATTGGGGGCATTGGAGTCACTCGGGACATGGCGGGGTTATGGGGACATTGGGGTCAATGGGGACAATGGGGACATTGCGGGGTTATGGGGACATTGGGGTCAGCAGGGACACTGGGGACACTGTGGGGTTATGGGGACATTGGGGTCAATGGGGACATTGGGGACGTTGCGGGGTTAAGGGGACATTGGGGTCAATGGGGACAATGGGGACGTTGCGGGGTTAAGGGGACATTGGGGTCAGCAGGGACACTGGGGACACTGGGGTCAATGGGGACATTAGGGACATTGCAGGGTTATGGGGACACTGGGGACATTGTGGGGTTACAGGGACATTGGGGTCAGCAGGGACACTGGGGGCATTGGGGGATATGGGGACACTGGGGTCAGTGGGGACATTGGGGACATTGCGAGGTTATGGGGACATTGGGGTCAATGGCGACACTGGGGACATTGCGGGGTTATGGAGACATCAGGGTCAATGGGGACAATGGGGACATTGCGGGGTTATGGAGACATCGGGGTCAATGGGGACAATGGGGACATTGCGGGGTTATGGGGACATTGGGGTCAATGGGGACATTGGGGACATTGCAGGGTTATGGGGACA
>NW_018364006.1:0-1248 GCF_002078875.1 Numida meleagris | reverse complement strand
AGGGAAATCAAATGCGCAGCAGGGCAGAGCAGCGATGGATGCTGGGCATTAGTCACAGGGCACTGGCTTTGGCACCACTGTGTGTGTCCCTGTACCTGAAGGCATTTGTGTCCTCCTAGCACAGTAATGGAAAACGTCCTCCTTTTTGAAAAAATAAAAAGACACAAAATCCCGTAGAAGACGATTACTTACAAATTCAAAAGAAGCAGTACTGGTGAGAATTTAAGAAGTTGAGTAGTGTGTTAACAAATTTGCATTGATTTCTATCTTTCTCTTCAATCCTTCGTTTCAATTTTATTGACATTAATTAACATCTTTCAGACTTACAGCTTCTAAAGGAAAAGAAGGTCTGTTGGTGTCCTGCACAGAGTCTGGTGACCCCCAGATTTTCCCTGCCCAGAACTGTCCATGACATCTCTCAGTCTTTACACTGCCTAACTCACACTGAGGTCCTGAGCTCTTGTCGTTTTTCTCAGCTCTTGTTTTCAGTGGTCACATGCAGCACAGGAGGCTTCTTGCCCTTCATGTCCTTCATGCCAGGTACCCTGCCCCATTCTACTTTGGGTCCACATTCTCCCTTGCCTTCCTTCTGTTACCTACTTATTTCAACAAGCCCGTATTGTCTTAAATATGCCTGGGAAGATTCAATTGTGGGTGAGCTCTAACCTTCCTAAAATCATCTCAGCAGGTGCACTAGGACAAATTGTCTGTACTAGTGCTATGTGACATCTTCTTGGTTCCACTTCCTATATGCTTCCTTTCTGTCCTGTACCACACAGACACTTGAAGAAGCCAAGGTGCGCTCTCCTTAAGAAAACAGGCATGTTCTCTCTTGCCCTCCCTTCAGTCTGCTCAGCTCCACCATCCCATGGCCACTGCAGCCCACGCTGTCTTTCACCTCCACATTCCCCACAGGCCCCTCCTTGCTGGAGAGCATGAGATCCAGCAGAGCACCTCTCCTCTTGGATTCTTCCATGCCACTCCTTCCACAAGAAACTGTCATCTGTGCTCTCCAGGCATCTGCTGGATGCCGTATGTCCTGCTGTGCTGTCCCTGTACTCTCTACTGGAGTGAAAAGGCCCCCACAGGAGACAAGGGCCTGACAACATCAGGCTTGCATGTGTCTGTAGAGGGCGCCTTCCCCTTGTTCTTCCTGATCAGGAAGCCAGGAACAGACATTGCTGGTCTCCTCTTTTCCCCATTTCCATTAGATCTTACCCTGTTCCTGTGCCATCCCCAGGAAGAGCT
>NW_018364005.1:0-1213 GCF_002078875.1 Numida meleagris | reverse complement strand
AGCCGTTGCCCCTTTAAGATCTCCTCCCGTGCCCTTCCATTGTGGGCCCCCCCAAAGGACACGGCGCCGTTGCCCCTTTAAGAGCCACTCCTACCCAATTCCACTGTCGCCCCCCCCCCCCCGGGGACGCGATGCCATTGCCCTTTTAAGAGCTATTCCCACCCTCTTCCAGTGTGGCCCCACCCCCCGTTGAGGCAGTGCCGTTGCCCCTTTAAGAACCACTCTGCACCCTTTTCCACTTTGGCCCCATCCCCAGGGGATGCAGCGCCGTTGCCCCTTTAAGAGCCCTCCCACTCTTCCAATGTGGGCCCATCCCCCCTGGGACGCAGCGCCGTTGCCCCTTTAAGAGCCGTTCCCACCTTCTTCCACTTTGGCCCCACCCCCAGGGGGACGCAGTGCCGTTGCCCATTTAAGAGCCACTCCCACTCTTCCAATGTGGGCCCACTCCCCCGGGGACGCAGCTCCATTGCCCCTTTAAGAGCCACTCCACAGCCTCTTCCAGTGTGGCCCCACCCCCCGTGGACGCAGCGCTATTGCCCCTTTAAGAGCTATTCTGCACCCTTTTCCAATGTGGGCCGCGCCTTCCCGGGGACGCAGCGCCGTTGTCCCTTTAAGAGCCGTTCCCACCTTCTTCTACTTTGGCCCCACCCCCAGGGGGATGCAGCGCCGTTGCCCCTTTAAGAGCCACTCCACACCCTCTTCCAATGTGGCCCCACCCCTGGGGACGCGGCGCTATTGCCCTTTTAAGAGCCACTCTGCACCCTTTTCCAATGTGGGCCGCGCCTTCCCGGGGACGCAGCGCCGTTGCCCCTTTAAGAGCCGTTCCCACCTTCTTCCACTTTGGCCCCACCCCCAGGGGACGCGGCGCTATTGCCCCTTTAAGAGCCACTCCACACCCTCTTCCAGTGTGGCCCCACCCCCGGGGACCCAGCGGCATTGTCCCTTTAAGAGCTATTCCCACCCTTTTCCAGTGTGACCCCACCCCCTCGGGGACGTAGCGCCATTGCCCCTTTAAGACCCCTCCCACTCTTCCAATGTGGGCCCATCCCCCCCGGGGACTCAGCGCCATTGCCCCTTTAAGAGCCACTCTGCACCCTTTTCCAATGTGCCCCCCCACCCCCCACCAGGGGACTCAGCGCCGCCGTTGCCCTTTTAAGAGCCACTCCGACCCGTAACCAATGCGGGCCCCACTCCCCCGGGGACGCAGCGCCAT
>NW_018364004.1:0-1219 GCF_002078875.1 Numida meleagris | reverse complement strand
GAAAAAGTCTAAGTGCATAAAAACAGCAAGTTCATCAATGGTAAAATAGGATGGACTGTTCGGTGGGTTAAGAACTGGTTGGCTGGCCGCAGCCAAAGGCTTGTGATAAATGGTTCTATGTCAGGGTGGAGGCCGGTCACGAGTGGTGTCCCCCAAGGCTCAGTCCTGGGACCGGTGCTCTTCAATGTCTTTATCAATGACATAGATGATGGAATCAAGCACACCCTCAGCAAGTTTGCAGATGACACCAAGCTGAGCAGTGCAGTCGATGCATTGGAAGGAAGGGAAGCCATCCAGACGGACCTGGACAGTCTGGACACGTGGGCCTATGAGAACCTAATGAGGTTCAACAAGGCCAGACGCAGGGTGCTGCACTTGGGCCAGGGCAATCCCAGGTATTTATACAACCTGGGGGAAGAAGTCCTCGAAAGCAGCCCTGCAAAGAGGGACTTGGGGGTCCTGGTGGACGAGAAGCTGGACATGAGCCAGCAGTGTGCGCTGGTGGCCCGCAGGGCCAACTATGTTCTGGGCTGCATTAAAAGAGGAGTGGCCAGCAGGGAGAGGGAGGTGGTGGCCCCCCTCTACTCGGCTCTTTGAGGCCCCATCTGGAGTACTGTGTCCAGGCCTGGGGCCCCCAGCACAAGAAGGACGTGGAGCTCTTGGAAAGAGTTCAGAGGAGGGCGACCAAGATGCTGGAGCACCTCTCCTATGAAGAAAGGCTGAGCAAACTGGGCTTGTTTAGCTTGGAGAAGAGAAGGCTCCAGGGAGACCTCATTGTGGCCTTCCAATACTTGAAGGGAGCATATAAACAGGAAGGGGATTGATTGATTGTGAGGGTAGATAGCGATAGGACAAGGGGGAATGATTTTAAACTGACACAGGGGAGGTTTAGGTTAGATATTAGGAGGAAGTTTTTCACTCAGAGAGTGGTGAGGCACTGGAACAGGTTGCCCAGGGAGGTTGTGGATAACCCATCCCTGGAGGCATTCAAGGCCAGGCTGGATGTGGCTCTGGGCAGCCTGGTCTAGTGGCTGGAAAGCCTGCCCATGGCAGGGGGTTTGACACTAGATGATCTTTGAGGTCCTTTTCAACCCAGGCCATTCTGGGATTCTGTGATTCTATGGAAATAGCAGGCACAACTTAACTAGACAGAACTCCACAAATCTTGTTCTCATATTGCATTTGCAAGTTGGTTTTAAGAATTTCAGGGACATAAAAC
>NW_018364003.1:0-1275 GCF_002078875.1 Numida meleagris | reverse complement strand
CTTTCCTTTCCTTTCCTTTCCTTTCCTTTCCTTTCCTTTCCTTTCCTTTCCTTTCCTTTCCTTTCCTTTCCTTTCCTTTCCTTTCCTTTCCTTTCTTCCCTTTCCCTTTCCCTTTCCTTTCCTCCCTGTCAACGGTTTACGGGCGTTCGGCCCGGTTCCGTGACGAAGGGGACAGGGGATCCACGGGTCCTCGCCCCAGGAAAAGGGAAAAGGGGAAAAGGGTAAGGAGATGGCCCTGAGAGCAAAGAACAGCGGCAACAATCTGAGGAGAAACAAACTAATTTACTAAATAAGATATCAGAATGCAAAACAACACACTATAATACAATATAATTACAATTTAAGCTGATTTCATCTGTCAAGATTAGTGGACATTGTGAGAAGAGTAAACCATTCATGTGATTTACCATATATTGTGCAACCATGTTAACGATACAATTATATGCTCAGAAACTGTGGTTGTTATCTATTACCTTTCAAGAGTAATGTCGGAAGCAGATCAAAGCTCAGGAATCAAGGACTGGCGTACACAATAACCTTTAAATAACTTAAAGCTCTATGTCTTTGCAGAGCAGGTTTTCATTGATCATTAAGGATCTTCCTCTCCACATAAACAGCTATACTCCTCAGAGGAACTGATGGACTGAATCTGGAGTTCAGGTGACACCAGTCAGGTTACTGAGCTAGCCAAATTAATATGAAGTACATTATGAATCCATTCTTTACTCTTGTGCTTCTAAACAAACACTTGAGATTATTCACAGAAATCAGCACAGGAATCATGAACAAAAAATTATATGATTTTCAAGGAGAAATATTACCAAGTCATAGAAAAGAATATATAGGTCCTTCTTCATGGTACTTCTTACCCAGTGTATCATTGCCTTTTGCATTTGTGCTGTTTTTCCTTATTTTGATATTCAGCAGTTGTTTGGATTGTTTTACTCTTTTTTTTGTTCTCTCTTCCTATGTAAAATTTGCAGATTCTGCCAGAAATTCTAGAGGAGCTGTGTTAACTCTAGAAAAATGAAGTAAGCAAAAAAGCAAGCTGTGTTGAACCTTGAAAAATTGCCTTGAAAAAATGATGACGCTGTTAATTAAATATCAAAAATTGCGGAAAATTATTTTCTTTTCTTCCCTCCCTCCTTCCTTCCCTCCCTCCTTCCTTCCCTCCCTCCCTTCCTCCCTTCCTTCCTCCCTCCCTTCCTCCCTTCCTTTCTCCCTTCCTTCCTTCCTTCCTCCCTTCCTTCCTTCCTCCCTTCCTTCCTTCCTCCC
>NW_018364002.1:0-1275 GCF_002078875.1 Numida meleagris | reverse complement strand
GCGGTGCTGCAGATGGGGCCTCGCCAGGGGGAGCAGAGAGGGACAATCCCCCCCTGCCCCACTGCCCGCCCTCTGCTGCTGGAGCCCAGGATCCCGTTGCTGCAGGATCCCCCCGCTGCCCCACGTTCAGTGTCTCATCCCCCAGGACCCCCAGGTCCTTCTCTCCAGTCCTTTCCCAGCCTGCACACAGAGCCAAGCCCCACTCCTTGCCCTCTGCTACGCTGAACCTCACGGGGTTCGCGCTGCCCCCCCTCTGCTGCTGGAGCCCGGGATCCCGTTGCCGCAGGATCCCCCCGCTGCCCACATTCAGTGTCTCATCCCCCAGGACCCCCAGGTCCTTCTCCGCAGGGCTGCTCCCAGTCTGCACACAGAGTCAAGCCCCACTCCTTGCCCTGTGCCATGCTGAAGCTCATGGGGTTCACACTGCACCTCTCTGCTGCTGGAGCCCAGGATCCCGTTGCCGCAGGATCCCCCCGCTGCCCCATGTTCAGTGTCTCACCCCCCAAGACCCCCAGGTCCTTCTCTGCAGGGCTGCTCTCCAGTCCTTCTCCCAGCCTGAACACAGGAGCCAAGCCCCACTCCTTGCCCTCTGCTACGCTGAACCTCACGGGGTTCACGCTGCTCCCCCCTCTGCTGCTGGAGCCCGGGATCCCATTGCTGCAGGATCCCCCTGCTGCCCACATTCAGTGTCTCACCCCCCAGGACTCCCAGGTCCTTCTCTGCAGGGCTGCTCCCAGCCTGCACACAGAGCCAAGCCCCACTCCTTGCCCTCTGCTACGCCGAACATCACGGGGCTCACGCTGGCCCCCCCTCTGCTGCTGGAGCCCGGGATCCCATTGACACAGGAGCACCCTGCCGCCCACATTCAGTGTCTCACCCGCCAGGACCCCCAGGTCCTTCTCCCAGTCTGCACACAGGAGCCAAGCCCCACTCCTTGCCCTCTGCTACATTGAACCTCATGGGGTTCACACTGCACCTCTCTGCTGCCGGAGCCCAGGATCCTGTTGCCGCAGGATCCCCCCGCTGCCCCACATTTTGCCTTCCGCCCTGTGGGCCGCTGCCGTCTCCCCTCACCTTCCAGGCCTCCCTTCGCTGGGCGATGCCGCGCTGCATCGCCTGGATCCTGTCCCTTCCCTCCAGGACGGCGGCGGCGGCCGCTCGGTTCTCGCGCTGGCGGTCGCTGAGCGCGCGGCGCAGGAAGGCTCGGTGCCGCAGCAGGTACGGGACCAGGGCGCTGCGCGCGTCCTCCTCCGGGATCCCGCTGGGTCTCCTGCC
>NW_018364001.1:0-1275 GCF_002078875.1 Numida meleagris | reverse complement strand
CCCCCCCAGCCCTTCGCCAACGTGCAACAGAATTGCAAACCCGCTGCATTCCCCCCTCGGTGTGCAGGGTGATGCGGGGGCATTTCTTTTTCCCCCCCATCGTTTGGCTTTGCACCGTGCACACGCACTCACACACACACACACACACACGCACACACACACAAAAAGAAAGTCCTGTTCTATTGTGCTGGGCAGAGATCCAGAACAAACTGCAAGCGGGAGGTGAATGGTGTCGGAGAGAATGAAACCTCCAGGTTCTGTGCTCAATGTCCCTGAAATTCAATATAGAAAAGTCTCGTCCAAGAAAACGTTATTAAGTTCTAAGTAAGCGCAGGGACCCGCGCTAAGAGGATGCAGTGTGGTTTCTCTATGGCGTGTGGTTACGACGCATATTTTGTTTTAAATAATAGTTTAATTTGGGCTAATGTGGAGAGCCTGCCAGGGCTGGAAGACGGAGCTGTTTTGCAGAGAGTGCTCCCACCCATTTCCCTGACTCTTTCAATTTTTGAAAGTATTTCACAATAATGAATCTCTGCTCCGGGTATGGCACCGGGATCTGTTAATTTATTTGCTAGGTTTTCAGGAAGGCATGTGCCAGAGCCTCCCCTCATTTGCTCGCCTGTTCAGGCGGGCGCACGCAGTCAGTAAATAAAATATTCGCGTTTAAAATGTCTTAGATTTTAACGATCCGAGATACGGCCCCGAAAAATAAAATAAAATAAAATCCAACCAAATAAAAATCCGTTATGAAGCAGAGCCCTCCGTTGCCATTAAAGGATGGGTAGCAGGATTAACAGTATCAATTATTAACAGCTTTCTTCCTCTTTAATATTTAATTCTGCATATTAGATCGAGTCAATTACATTAAGGAAATAGCAGTGCAAATTTGGAAGAGGCAGTACTTACAGGGGAAGATTAAGCGGATTATTTGTAAAAATATTCAATATATTTCGTTTTACGTGGAGGAAACGTTGCGATGGCGGGCGGGCGTGTATGTATATATTTATAATGGTCCGTTTAATTGGTGTAAAGGTTTATGGCTTCGGTCATAATTTCAGAGGACGAAAGGGAAATAAAATAGAAATACGTGGTCCGGCCATAACGTTTCCTTTTCCTCTCCCGCCTCTCCCCGTTCCCCAACACTCCTCCAATATTTGCATGTGATTAGCGAACGCTCCATTATTCGCCCCCGAAGCGCTTCGCCTTTGGGTGCGACCTCACCCAGCGCTGTGTCTGTGGGGCTCGTTTCCAAAATGGTGTTTTGATCCCCCCCCC
>NW_018364000.1:0-1220 GCF_002078875.1 Numida meleagris | reverse complement strand
TCAGTCCTCTCAGGATCTTCAGCCGCGCAGACTTGTGGTCACTGCAGCCAAGGCTGTCCCTTATCCATACATTATTCAAGAGTTTCTCATTTTTGTGAGGAAGAATTCCAATAGACAGTCTCCCTAAATCACTTTCATCATCTATCTGGAATTATAAATTGTCTTTCTTTGATTTCAGAAATCACCAGAATTCCTGATGTAAATGTATCCT
The DNA here is from genome assembly GCF_002078875.1 of Numida meleagris. Lineage (NCBI taxonomy): Eukaryota > Metazoa > Chordata > Aves > Galliformes > Numididae > Numida > Numida meleagris. Next base: position 1,009 of record NW_018364000.1, on the reverse strand, counting down.
TATATATCCACAGCTCCTTCCCGCAGAACACTACTGTGAGATCCTCCATGTCTGCTGCTGTTGGCAGCATCCTCAGCAGTGATGAAGTCCCCATCAGCTTCATTTGCTGTTAGCTCGCATGCATTTCAAGATGGTGCTGCAGCAGACAGGTCCCCACTGCGCTAAAGACACTGATGAGAGCCCCGGACAGGCTCCCTGGGAATGCAGAAGATGATGCCAGAATGAGGACTGAGATCCTGGCCATTCATGTCAGGAAGGATGAGTGCCCTGTGCCCTCTCCTAAAGGATGGATGCAAGGGCTCTCTGAAAACGTGAGCAAAGCATAGAATCATAGAATCATAGAATGGCTTGGGTTGAAAAGGACCTCAAAGATCATCGAGTCTCAACCCCCCTGCCAATTGCAGGGTCGCCAACCACTAGACCAGGCTGCCCAGAGCCACATCCAGTCTGGCCTTGAATGCCTCCAGGGATGGGGCATCCACAACCTCCCTGGGCAACCTGTTCCAGTGCGTCACCACCCTCTGTGTGAAAAACTTCCTCCTAGTATCTAACCTAAATCTCCCCTGCCTCAGCTTAAAACCATTCCCCCTTGTCCTATCGCTATCCACCCTCACAAACAATCGATGCCCCTCTTGTTTATACACTCCCTTCAAGTATTGGAAGGCCACAATGAGGTCTCCCCGGAGCCTTCTCTTCTCCAAACTAAACAAGAGGGGGACCACCACCTCCCTCTCCCTGCTGACCACTCCTCTTTTAATGCAGCCCAGAACACAGTTGGCCCTCCGGGCTGCCAGTGCACACTGCTGGCTCATGTCCAGCTTCTGGTCCACCAGGACCCCCAAGAACCCTCTCCGCAGGGCCCTGCACTTGGCCTTGTTGAACCTCATTAGGTTCTCGTGGGCCCACTCGTCCAGCCTGTCCAGGTCCGTCTGGATGGCTTCCTTTCCTTCCAATGTATCGACTGCACCTCTCAGCTTGGTGTCATCTGCAAACTTGCTGAGGGTGCACT
>NW_018363999.1:0-1277 GCF_002078875.1 Numida meleagris | reverse complement strand
CCTTCAAGGAAGATCCGGTGCCTGGTGACCCAGGCAAGCGGTCCACCTTGGAGAAAGGTGTACCTGAGGGAACCAGCTCTTCTGGAGGTGATGTGTAATACTGAAAAAAGAGGGGAGACACAGATTGGATGTTGGGAGGCAGTTCTTGAATCTGAGGGTGGTGACGCACTGGAGCAGGTTGCCCAGGAAAGCTGTGGGGCCGCCGCCATCTTGCTTGGGAGCCTGGGAGCCACTCTGCCCTGGAGGGGGTGCCCATGATGTCACAGTGGGTGGCAGGGAGTGGCCACTGTGACGTGTGGGGCTGGGAGCAGAGCAAAGGCTGCTAGGCTCAGAGCGTGCGTCAGTGCGGCCTGGTGAGGTGCAGAGAGAGCAGGGACTCTCCGAGTGCTCACTGTTAATGCGCACCATGTCCAATAGGAAGCGGAAGGCCCCCAGCTCGGGGGAGCGAGGTGAGAGCACAGGATCCCTGCACACAGCTCCCCGCTGCTGGGCAGAGGGGTGCTGGGGGCCTGCCAGGGGCTGAGAGGGAAGGAAGGGGCAGGCAGGAGCTCCCCAGCTGCTGCTGGGCATGACCCCTCTGCTCCTTGGCAAGGGGCCCAGCCTGGGCTGTGGCTGCCCGCTGCCACTGCTGGGCCCGCAATGCCCGCTTCTCCTCCACCTCCTCCAGCCCTGCCCCTCAGCCAGTACGGCACACAAAGAGCACGGCCCTGGGGACAGCCCTCAGGGACACCTGGCCCCACAAGGTGCTCACTGCTGCTCACATTTGCTCTCTCCTCTACAGTTTGCGCGCTGTGTCGCCGGGCGGATGTCGACCCCAACATCTGCGGGCGCACCTTTGCCCAGAGTGGCATTTGTGTGCACGAGTTCTGCTTGGTGAGTTCCCTCCACAGCTCCTGCCAGCTTCCTGCCAGAGACGCTCCCTTCCTGTCTTCCCTCATGAGGTCCTGCTCTGCTCTTTTCTCTCCTGCAGCTTTTTGCCAACATATCCTTTGAAGAAGGAGCCCCCTGGGAGGAAACTGTGCGCCTCCCCATTGGTACCATCAGATGCAGAATCAAGCAGGCAGACCAGACGGTGAGGCCCTGAATGGAGCAGCGAGCTTTGTGCCAGGAGAGGCTCACGTCAGTGTAGTCTGCACCCAAAGAAAGCAATTACAACCCTTCCAGCTGGCTCCAGGACAAAGTCCTGCCATAGCAAGGGAGCCTTCTCCACCTGGCGGCTCTGCAGAACGTGACCCAGCAGTGCCCGCAGCCTGTGCCCTGCCGTGGAGGTGTGGGGC
>NW_018363998.1:0-1275 GCF_002078875.1 Numida meleagris | reverse complement strand
GGAAATGTTGAATTTTGCCACCAAGCAGGGTACCTGCCCCACGCTCCCGATTTTTCCCCCTCTGGAAGAGATTTATCAAAGTTATTTTACAAACTCCTTCCTATTTATAGCACAGCTCCTCCAGCACTAATGAGATAATCTCCTGGCATTTCACCATCACTAATATTTACTTTGATGTCTAAAATAACACGTTCGGAGGGATTGATCTCCTTTAAAAATCCCTTTAAAACATTATCCAAGCGGCGACTACGTACGGCCCATGCAGCGGGGCCAAACGATGCACACGACTTAATGACTTTGCAGCTTTTTCAGGTCAGACAGTTTACAATCCCCCGCCCGCACCGCTCCTGCAGATGGAGAGCAAAAGGGAGAGGAGCGCAATCTGTGTTTATCCTCAGGAATGAGGACGGCGAGGAATGCACCATTCTGCTGCAGCCGCTGCAGCTGTAAGTCTGGAATTAAGAGCTTCACCCCCAGCAGCTCTGCTTTAAGAGCACCCTATTTTAGAGCAGCAAACATGCGACCACGGCTCCGCGCAATAAAAAGTGGAGCGGCGCGGGGAAAAGGGGGAGGTGAGCAGATGCCGACGGCCGCTGTCTGCAGACGCTTTGAAACACAACCCTGCGTTTTTATGGAAACTCTGAATGTTGGAGAAGGGTGAACATGGTTTTCATTCTCATAAATGTTTTTCCAGCATGCAACGCTCTTCGGGCTCATTCCTTCTCCAGGGAGACGGTTCTGATTTCAAAGAACATTCGCATTCCCTCCGCCCCAGACCACCCCACTCCGACCTCAAAGAGTTTTCTCTGGAAAAATTATTTTAAAGAGCGTTTTACCTTCTCTAGCGTTCTCCCTTCTTTCTTCTTTTTTTTTTTCCCCCTTTTTAATTCTTTGAGTTTTTTTTTTTTTCTCCTCCTTTTTTTTTTTTTTTCCCAGCCGCGGCCAAAAGCTCTTCTCTCTCCCCCTCAGTCCTGTGAGTGTCAGAAAGTTTCCAGGCTGAGGGTTTATGTCGCCTTCCTCAATAACCTCCTTCTGTCAGACCCAGGCAGCGCTGCAGCTAAAGGCTTTGCTAAAAAGTCTCCTTTCAGGAAGTGAGCAGTAATAAGAGAGCGGCTCGGAGGCAGCATGTATAGGGGCTGCTCGAAAAAAAAAAAAAAAAAAAAAAAAAAAAAAAAAAAAAAAAAAACTTTGCTCAGGAATTTTGCCAGGATTATCCAAAAAAAAAAAAAATAAAAAAAAAAATCCCAAACCCACAGGGCTGTAAAGACCCGCCCT
>NW_018363997.1:0-1278 GCF_002078875.1 Numida meleagris | reverse complement strand
TCTCTTTCATTTCTTGGAGTATCTTAAGAAGTCCAGAAATCTTAATGTAAATCAAAACTTCTGTATTTACATCCACATTAAGTGTTGGCCACTTGTTGTTCCCTTGTAACTGTTGCTCATCTGTTCATAATACTTTTGTGTTCATTAAATACACAAACAAGCATAAGTTATGACAATATATCTGGCAGAAGAAAATGATTCAGTGAAAAAAAGAATTAGCGCCTCATCGTTCAGTACCTCATTTTACATTTTGGCAGACAAAAGCAATCTTGCTCCCATATGTTGCAACTATATCTAGCTTTTGTGGGCTTCTTCATCTGAAAGACTTGGTGAGGTCTGGCAGTTCCCCCCTAGCAGGTAGCACACTGCCAGGGCAGGGCTGTGTGGGTTTGATTTTCTTAAAGTGAACACAGTTTTGATCTCATTAGAGAAATGGAGTGAGCTGCCCTCATTTCTGAAATGAAATGTAATGACCCTGAATTACTGAATGTGGGAGATGAGCTTTGGGCAACAAGTACTAGGTTATGGGCTCTTAATAAGAGGAAGAAATTGATCTAGTAGGCAAGTAGTGTGCTGAACCAGAAGCAAGGAACTGAAAGTATTGCTTTTTTAGTTCATGTTTTTCATTTTGGGTGTTGGACCTTGTTTTAGGATACCTGTTTCCATATAGGGAGCTTGAATGCATGACTTGGAGTTTCAGTATTTAATATTCCCATTACTGCACAAATTCAGCTTCATGGTGCCTAAATTGTTTCTGGAACCTTGGAGCGTGTAGTGAAAACACTTATTTCCTTGACATACTCTCCAGTCCTAATTGGATCAGGAAGTTGAGTGCTTCCAGGAAGTGAGACGATATAAGCCTAAATTAATCATTTATTTCTAGTGTTTTGTTAAAAGCTTGCATTGACCTTCTCTACAAGGACTGATATGTAATGGCTAAAACTAAACAATAGCATTACTAAATTATCTAACATAGAAAGATAATGATTTACATTATCTGAAATCTTGATTACAGGAAAAGCAGTTGTATCACTTAGTATCTATTTATGATAAGAAGCGAACTCCATTTCATTCCTTCAATTTTTTTTCCACTAAAGGAGAGGTAATTTTCTTTTTTTTGTTGTTGTTTTGAAAGTTTTTGCAGTTCTTTCTTCATCTATCACAGTGCAACAAAATCATAGAATCATAGAATGATTTGGGTTGGAAGGGACCCTTACGATCATCTGGTTCCAATCCCCCTGCTGTAGGCAGGAACACTTCCTACTAGACCAGGTTGCT
>NW_018363996.1:0-1208 GCF_002078875.1 Numida meleagris | reverse complement strand
ATGGTCCTTTGCTCTGCTCTGGTCATTGGTACATTGAACAAGATCCGTCAGCCTCACAGGGACGCTCTTTCTCCCCAGAACACAGGCTGCACGTGAAACAATTGCAATTCATCTCTTAATAGAAATATTTGCGTTCTCTTCCAAACTGTATTTTGAGTGAAAACTAGTCCTGTGTCAAAACAGGTCGTTAAGGTATCCTGTTGCAATTGAACAAGTAAACCCTGGCTTTCGAAGCAAAAGAGAAGCCAAAGTCTCTGCTCCCCGACTCCCTGAAACGTTGCTTCTCTCTTCCACCCTGGTCAGGCACTCAGCCGCCCTTCTCTTCGAGGGCACGGGTACGCTCCCCCCTGACAGGTCATACCCAGTGCTGAACACGGCACCAGGAGGGGTGGGATGGGGCTGCCAGGAGCCCCCACTTCACAGGCCTGTCCCCTCTGTTCACGAGGGTGGAGAGCGATAGGACAAGGGGGAATGGTTTGAAACTGAGACAGGGGAGATGTAGGTTAGATATTAGGAGGAAGTTGTACACACAGAGGGTGGTGATGCATGGGAACAGGTTGCCCAAGGAGGTTGTGGATGCCCCATCCCTGGAGGTATTCAAGGCCAGGCTGGACGTGGCTCTGGGCAGCCTGGTCTAGTGGTTGGTGACCCTGCACTCAGCAGGGGGGTTCAGACTAGACGATCTTTGAGGACCTTTTGAAGCCAGAACATTCTATGATATGATTCTTTGATTCTCTCCAGCCCTCAGGAGAGCCCCAGCTCAGCCGCAGAGCTGTGTGTGGGAAAGGCTGTGTCATGGCCAAGGGTCCTGGCCCAGGCCTGCAAGATGTGCCTCTTCTCAGCACTGCTCTCGTGAGCATTGCTCCAAGAACAATGTGGCGCTACTGGGAACATTTCAGAAGACAGAAGAAGAAGGCCAGAGGCCTGGAACCATTACCTGTGGAGGAGGTGCCCTGAGCAACCCAGCACTACATGTCTAGCACTAAGCACACACTCGTCAAGAGCAGCTGCTTTGGACCGGCCCGTCCAGAACCAAAGCAAGCGACCTCAAGGTACAAGGGGGTTTGGGACTTCACCCTCTGATGCCATGCGACAGATGGCAGCAGAGGAACACTCTGAAAAACTGGCGTCTGACACAGAAGTGTCCCATACAAGTGGCCAGTGCTGTCTGTTGCCCATTGTGACACTGCCATCAGCAGCCTGCTGCC
>NW_018363995.1:0-1223 GCF_002078875.1 Numida meleagris | reverse complement strand
TTTATACTGGTCTGTACTGGTACTTACTGGTCTATAACTGTTGGGCACTGGCTTGTACTGGAGCTTACTGGTTTGTACTGGGGCTTACTGGTTTTACTGGTGGCTACTGGTTTGGACTGGGAGTTACTGGTCTGTACTGGGGCTTACTGGTTTGGACTGGTGGCTACTGGTTTGGACTGGTGGCTACTGGTTTGGACTGGGAGTTACTGGTCTGTACTGGGGCTTACTGGTTTGGACTGGTGGTTACTGGTTTGTACTAGGAGTTACTGGTTTGTACTTCTGCTTACTGGTTTGTATTGGTGGCTACTGGTTTGTACTGGGGCTTACTGGTTTGGACTGGGACTTACTGGTTTGGACTGGTGGCTACTGGTTTGTACTGGTGGCTACTGGTTTGGACTGGGCGTTACTGGTTTGGACTGGGAGTTACTGGTCTGTACTGGGAGTTACTGGTTTGGACTGGTGGCTACTGGTTTGTACTGGGGCTTACTGGTGTATACTGGGGCTTACTGGTTTGGACTGGTGCTACTGGTCTATACTGGTGGCCACTGGCTTGTACTGGTTTATACTGGTCTGTACTGGTTTTTACTGGTGGTTACTGGTCTGTGCTGGTGGCCACTGGTCTGTGCTGGTTCTGACTGGTCTGTACTGGTTCTGACTGGTGGTTACTGGTGCTTACTGGTTTGTACTGGTGGCTACTGGTCTGTACTGGTGGTTACTGGTCTGTACTGGTGCTTACTGGTCTGTGCTGGTTCTGACTGGTCTGTACTGTTTCTGACTGGTGCGTACTGGTCTGTACTGGTGCATACTGGTCTGTACTGGTGCATACTGGTCTGTACTGGTCCTGACTGGTCTGTACTGGTCCTGACTGATTTGTACTGGTCTGTACTGGTCTATACTGGATGTGATTTCTCTGTACTGGTCCGTACTGGTTCTTACTGGTCTGTATTGGTCTGTACTGGTCCGTACTGGTTCTTACTGGTCTGTACTGGTCCGTCCTGGTCTGTACTGGCTTTTACTGGTCTGTACTGGTTCTGACTGGTCTGTATTAGTTCTAACTGGTCTGTACTGGTTCTTAGTGGTCTGTACTGGTCCGTACTGGTTCTTACTGGTTCTTACTGGTCCGTTCTAGTTCTTACTGGTCTGTACTGGTCCATACTGGTTCTGACTGGTCTGTACTGGTTCTTACTGGTCCGTACTGGTTCTTACTGGTCCGTATTGGTCTG
>NW_018363994.1:0-1279 GCF_002078875.1 Numida meleagris | reverse complement strand
CTGCTAATTGGACAGCAGATATCATCACATAGGCATTCTTGCAGTTAGATAGTGGTTAGCAGTCCCGTAAAGCACAACCTGGAGGCGTAGATGTTCGACCTTGCAACACAGCAGCTGTTCCTCATTTCAGGCCTCCAAGGACACTCCAGGGATTACTCAAGCATGTTCTAATAAATATGCCCACTGTCCGTCAAATACTTCCCGCATTTCCCCCTTTTTTATTTATTAGCAAACTATTACTATTCTATAAAATAATAGCACTAATCATTTTAATAATATAACCGTCATAACTCAATCAAGGCCTCGATTGACAACACACTAAACATAAGGAAAGAGACAAGGCAAACATAGCATAATGACAAGAAATACTGTTAAACCCATTAAAAAAGAATGAACACTTGTTTGGCCCATGGCCCAAGTTTCTACAACCTGGAAAAGAGTCCCTGAGGGTCCCATTCCGTGTGTCCCTGTAACTGATTAGAGAAAATCTTCAACTTTTGTATACTCTGACATATTGATTTTGAATGATCACTAAAATTTGTACAACACATGCTTTAGAGTGCTCACAGCCATGCCTTTGGACTAATAGAAAATCAATGGTTCCACAACTTCATAGAGTTACATGTCAGATAGAATTGATGTTAGTGGGCAAGCGTGCTAGAATGTCACTAGGGCCATTACTTTCCTTAGCTGGCTAACATCCTAACTTGGTGAGTGTGGCTAAAGCTGAGCGGTGCTGTTTCAAGGGTATGTTTGGATCTGAGAGACAGGATGTCTCAGGAGCAGAGACAAGCAAACCATGCACTCAGAACTGCACAGAGGGTCATGAGTTCCAGTCAACATACACACACTCACACACACACAGGCATCCATTCTAGATAATCCCGTAAGCAGGAATCAGAAACTCCCTAAGTTAGTGCATTATTACTTATTGACACTTGAAAGGTGGCAAACCACCAGAAAGGAGAGAGAAGAAACACACCAGCGGTGGATGCGATAGGCAGTGCCAGCAGGGCGTCCCCTGCTTCAAAGTGCACTTCTCCTCTCTCACCCATCACAGACTCTCTCCTGCTTTTTTTTCCATTTGTACACTGCATCCGCGTGGCCAGTGCGTTATACAGACCCCAAGTGGAACACTTGTTCGCAAAATTCGACTACAACATTTATAGAGCATCAGGTAGGTGTCGCGTGCTACAACACTGCTAATTGGACAGCAGATATCATCACATAGGCATTCTTGCAGTTAGATAGTGGTTAGCAGTCCCGTAAAGCACAACCT
>NW_018363993.1:0-1171 GCF_002078875.1 Numida meleagris | reverse complement strand
TCACGGTGTTGTTGCGGTCACGCTGTTGTCGTCACGGTGTTGTATTCACAGTGCTGCCGTCACGGTGTTGCAGTCAAGCTGTTGTCACATTGTTGCTGTCGCGGTGTTGCTGTCGCGGTGTTGCTGTCACGGTGTTGCTGTCAAGCTGTTGTCACATTGTTGCTGTCGCGGTGTTGCTGTCGCGGTGTTGCTGTCATGGTGTTGCTGTCGCGCTGTTGCTCTCGCGGTGTTGCTCTCGCGGTGTTGCTGTCGTGGTGTTGCTCTCGCGCTGATGCTGTCGCTCTGATGCTGTCGCAGTGTTGCTGTCGCGGTGTTACTGTCGCGGTGTTGCTGTCTCGATTTTGCTGTGGTCACAGTGTTGCAGTCACGGTGTAGCTGTCACGGTGTTGCTGTCACAGTATTGCTGTCACGGTGTTGTTGCTGTCACGCTGTTGTCGTCACGGTGTTGTATTCACAGTTTTGCCATCACAGTGTTGCTGTCAAGCTGTTGTCACATTGTTGCTGACGCGGTGTTGCTGTCGCGGTGTTGCTGTCGCGGTGTTGCTGACGCGGTGTTGATGTCGCGGTGTTGTCACGCTTCTGCTGTCATGCTGCTGCTGTCACGCTGCTGTTGTAGCGGTGTTGCTCTCGCGCTGCTGCTGTCGCGCTGATGCTGTCGCGGTGTTGCTGTCGCGGTGTTGCAGTCACGGTGTTGCAATCTCGCTTTTGCAGTCGTCACGCTGTTGCAGTCAAGGTGTTGCAGTCACGGTGTTGCAGTCACGGTGTTGCAGTCACGGTGTTGCTGTCACAGTGTTTCTGTTGCGATGTTGCTGTCGCGGTGTTTCTGTCACTGTGTTGCTATCTCGCTTTTGCTGACATCACGTAGTTGCTGTCGTGGAATTGCTGTCGCGGTGTTGCACTCACGGTGTTGCAGTCACGGTGTTGCTGTCGCGGTGTTGCTGTCGCGGGGTTGCAGTCACGATTTTGCAGTCACGGTGTTGCTGTCACTGTGTTGCTGTCTCACTTTTGCTGTCGTCACGCAGTTGCTGTCACGCTGTTCTTGTCGCGGTGTTGCAGTCACGGTGTTGCAGTCACGGTGTTGCTGTCACGGTGTTGCTGTCACAGTGTTGCTGTCGCGGTTTTGCTGTCACGGTGTTGCTGTCACGGTGTTGTCGTCACGGTGTTGCTGTCA
>NW_018363992.1:0-1266 GCF_002078875.1 Numida meleagris | reverse complement strand
TGTGTTTCTGTTTGAACCGCTTTATGTCTGTTTTCTTTTGGCTGAATCTCCGTTCTCTCTTTGGTGGGTCTAACCTTACGATCCCTTGCTGGGGAATGAAGCTTTTGACGTTAGCATGCTTTCCCATCCGATTTAACAACTGGGGTTACTGATGCTGCGCATGAATTCTACGCAGGCAGGGAGTTGCTGAAGGGTATTCTGTGCATCCTTTTCACGTACTGAATGATGTTCTGTGTCTTTTCGGATCGCATCCTGTTTACAGCTCAGTGGGTGTATGGGAACTGCTGAGTCACAGCCTGAACCACTGATTGAGCACCTGGAGGCAAGACCCAGTCAGCCCTGGGAACACAGGTGAAGGCAATTCATGGTGTGACAGGAAGGGGTGGAGCTTGGCTCCATTCCTTCTGGGCTTCATTTAAGGGCTGACTGCCGCTGAGGAAAGATCTCTTTCTGGAGCTCCCTGATTGTTGGAAGCTTTACCCTGCGAACCCAGAATCTTCTGATGCGGGTGAGTGATCCACTTCGCTTCCTCTGTAGCATCTTCATGTTGTGCTGGTTGTTCCGCCTCTTTGTAATACCTGCTCAATGATGTTGATATTCTTCAATTGCTACAGTGGGGTTTAAGGATAGCTGGGACTCCTTTAATGGGTATTTTCAGCACTGTGAAATTGAATTGAGCAGACCAAGGAATGTTGCAATCCAGTCATTCTTGTAATGCTTGTATACAGGCAGCTTTTGGGACGGATGTGCCAAGTCCATTTAGAGATGGAATGGAGATAACAAGGGATTTGCCTTGCTCCGTAGTATCTCATCCCCTAGCCCGATAAGCTGCTCAGTTGGTGATAGAGTGAGGGGCATCTACCAGGCTGGGACCTAAGCTGAAGAAAACACCCAGAACCCAGTAGCTGTTTGTTTCCTCCTCCCTCAGTATAATGCAGTCTCTGCCACACAAGCATCCTCAGCTCAGGTATTGCGTTCCAGTTTGACGTGGTTCTCTGCTATAGCCTTCTTGCAAATGGCTGAACTGAAATAGATGGCAGGGGATAGTGGCAGAACAGCTGGTGTTTGTGCAGTTCTTTCTCTTTCAACATCAAGTCTGCCTTCATATTTGGGTTTTTTTATTTTGGAAGTGAGGTCTTGTCTTTTTATGGATCGCTGTTGTTGAGATGACCCCAAATTTCTCCATCCAAATCCTCAGGGGATAATATCTGCTTCCAAATATGTATGATTGCCTGACACCCATCTGCCCTGAAAGAGCTTGCTTTG
>NW_018363991.1:0-1276 GCF_002078875.1 Numida meleagris | reverse complement strand
AGAACCATAGAATGACTTTGGGTGGAAGGGACCTGAAAGGTCATAGAACCATAGAATGACTTTGAGTGGAAGGGACCTCAAAGATCAGAGGATCGCCAACTGGTTTGGGTTGGAAGGAACCTCAAACTTTGCCCTAGCCCAACACCCAGCACTTGGCTTTGTTGAACCTCGTTTGGTTCACGTGGGCCCACTTTTTGAGCCTGTCCACGTCCCTCTGGATGCCATCCCTTCCTTCTGCTGTGTCAGCTGCTCCACTCTGCTTGATGCCACCACCAAACCTGCTGAGGGTGCGCTCGGTCCCACTGTTGTGACATTGATAAAGATGTCAAAGAGCACCGGTCCCAAGATGTCCCCTGGGGGACACCACTCATCGCCAGCCCCCACCTGGGCACGGAGCCGCTGACCGCAACCCTTTGGCTGTGACCTTCCCACCAACTCTTAATCCACCGAATAGTCCACCCTTCCAATCCATATCTTTGCAATTTAGAGATAAGGATGTGGTGTGGGACCGTGCCAAAGGCCTGGCACAAACCCAGGAAGACAAAGCCCAGGAATGCATTGTGAATGCTCAGCGCTGGTCCACCAGGCTGTGCTGGCTGCATTTTGGGCTCTGCAGCTCCCAGCCCACCCCTGCATGGGTTCTGCTGGGGAAGGAGGGGTTTGGTGCAGGCTCGAGGCTGCACCCGCTGCGTTGACTCCTTGCATCAGGGTGTGTGTGTGTGTTTCCTCTCTCGATGGCTGGGAGCTGGGTCCTGGGGGCTGGGTGCTCATGTTTGTGCATTCTGGGAGCTGGCTCTGCCCTGCAGAGCGGGTGGGTGCAAGGCTGCAAGCCGAGCTGGGTCCTGGGGTGCTTCCAAGGCTGGAGAGCACAGGGGTGGAACCCATCTCCATCCCATCACCTCAGCAGGATGAGCCCATCCTGTGCCTCACTGCCCCAGCCCATGGGCCCAGTGTTGCTCCCAGGGGTCGCATCTGGGGGCGGGGGGGGGTCCCTTCCCCTCTGCAGCCCCTCCAGGTGGGCTGATGCCCTCTCTTCCCCCCCACGAGGCTCTCGAGACAAAAGCCATATCAACCACTTTTATTTCAAAACACGAAATAAAATTAACTGGGGGGAAGCGGGGGGAGCGCGCTCTTCTAAAGAGCACCAAATTGTGTTGCCATGGAAACGGGAGGAGAAGCCCAGTAGCTGATGCTCTCCTGGGGCTCGGGGGCCGGCTGTACCAGCAGAGATGTTTTCTCATCTATCAGTCTCCCTGCTTTTTTCCCTCCCCCCCCC
>NW_018363990.1:0-1282 GCF_002078875.1 Numida meleagris | reverse complement strand
GCCCCATAGCTGCCCCCCAAGTACCGGACTGGTCCTCGGTGGTGTCGGCCTCGTGGATCTGGTTGTCGAACCACATGTGTGCCACGGTCATGCGGTTCTGGGTGAGGGTCCCGGTTTTGTCGGAGCAGATGGTGGAGGTGGAGCCCAGCGTCTCCACGGCCTCCAGGTTCTTCACCAGGCAGTTCTTGCGCGCCATGCGCTTGGCCGTCAGCGTCAGGCACACCTGGGGGGGGTAATTAGCCGGCTCGTTAATTAATGAGCGGGGTCGTTCACGAGCTGGGTCATCACCAGCATCGGCCAGGCCTGGGGTTACCGGCGTCGTTAGGGGTCATGAGTGGGGGTCGCTGGTGGGGGCCGTGCGCTTGGCGCGCCTGGGGGCATTAATTAGAGGGGTTATTAATTAGAGGGGTCATTAGAAGGGTCATTAATTAGAGGGGTCATTAGTGGGGGGGGGTGAGCCACCAACATTCGCCAGGCCTGGGGTTATTGGTGTCGTTAGGGGTAATTAGCGGGGATCAAAAGTGGGGGCTCTGCGCTTGGACATCAGCGTCAGGCACACCTGGGGGTAATTAGCGGGTTCATTAATTAATTAGCAGAGTCGTTAGTGAGTGGGGTCATTATTGCTCTTTATAGCTCTCTATCGCCCCCTAGCGTCCAGTCGGATAACAGCAGGCACACTAAGGGACTCATCAAGGAGCGGGGCCATTAATGATTGCGGCAATTAATGAGTGGGAGTTATTAGTGGGGTCATTAGCGAGACACGTCATGAAAGGGTTAACTAATAGGTGAGGTAATTAAAGAATGCGATAATTAAAGAGTGGAATAACTTAAGAGTAGGATGCAGCGCTCCCTATTGCTCTCTATCGCCCCCTAGCGTCCAGTCGGATAACAGCAGGCACACTCGTGGGTTAATCAAGGAGCCGGGCAATTAAGAAGCAGGGTAACGAGCCGGCTTACGGTGACGGTGGCCAGCAGCCCCTCGGGCACGTTGGCCACGATGATGCCGATGAGGAAGACGACGGCCTCGAGCCAGTGTTATTAGTGGGGTCATTAATGAGCGGGGTCATTAATGAGAATAGTATAGCGCTTCCTATTGCTCTCTATCGCCCCCTAGCGTCCAATTGGGTAACAGCAGGGGGTTCATCAATGAGCAGGGCCATTAACGGGCGGGACAATTCATGAATGGGTGTTATTAGTGGGGTAATTAACGAGGGAGATCATGAGTGGGTTAATTAGTGAGTGGGATAGTTAAAGAATGAGATAATTAAAGAAAGAGTGGGGT
>NW_018363989.1:0-1282 GCF_002078875.1 Numida meleagris | reverse complement strand
CCACCACCACCAGCACCCCCAGCACCACGGGGGGCACCGGGACCCCCTCCCCAACCAGAAGGGCAGGCTGGGAAAACCCGGAGCCAGGCCGGGATCCGGATCGGGAGCCGGAAAAAACGGAGCCGGAACGACGACGACGGGATCGGGATTCGGGGCTGGGGGAAAACCCGGAGCCGGAGCGCGCTACGGGATGGAGGCGGCGGCGGTGGTGGTGGTGGGGGCAAGACCCGGAGCTGGAATCCCGACGGCTGGACCCGGATCGGGGTCGGCGTCGAGAAGCGGAACCGGATTCGGAGTCGGGTCGTCGCCTCCGGGATCCGGATTCGGGGCTGGGGGAAAACCCGGAGCTGGAACGCAGTACGGGATGGAGGCGGCGGCGGCGGCAAGACCCGGAGCTGGAATCTTGACGGCTGGATCCGGGTACGGGTCGGCGCTGAGGAGCGGAGCCGGGTTTGGGTCGGCGGCAAGACACGGAGCCGGAGCCGCGCTGCCGGGATCCGGATTCGGGGCCGGGGGAAGACCCGGAGCCGGAGCGCAATACGGGATGGAGTCGGCACAAAGAGCCGGGGCGGAACCGTCGCCTCCGGGATCCGGATTCGGGTCGGCGTCGAGATCCGGAGCCGGATCCGGATCCGGATTCGAGTCGGGGAGAAGACCCGGTTCCGGATCGCAAGCTCCAGGATCGGGATTCGGAGCCGGAGGAAGACCCGGAGCCGGACCCCCGCCCTCCCCTGGAGCCGGATTCGGGTCAGCGCCGAGATCCGGATCCGGAGGAAAACCCGGAGCGGGATCCCCGCCCTCGGGATCGGGATTCGGAAACGGAGGAAGACCCCGGTACGGATCCCAACCGCCCGGAACCGGATTCGGAGCCGGGGGAAGACCCGGAGCCACGGAAAGACCCGGAACCGGATCGCAGCCCTCGGGATTCGGGCCCGGAGGAAAACTCGGATCCGGATTCCCGTCGCCGGGATCCGGGTTGGGCTCCGGGTACCTGCCGGGAGGCAAACCCGGAGCTGGATCGCACTCTCCGGGATCCGGCTTCGGGTCGGTCGGAAAACCCGGCCCGGGATGCGGCTTCGGATCGGCCGGAAAACCCGGAGCCGGATTCCCACCCTCGGAACCGGCCTTCGGCTCCGGGCCGCGTCCCAGACCCACGGAAAGACCCGGAGCGTCCGGATCCGGATCCTCCCCCCCGGGCTCCGCCACGGGAACGGGAACGGGAGCGGATCCCCCTTCCCCGACCCCCCCGGAACCTCGGCGTTTCCGAACCCCCCCGACCCCG
>NW_018363988.1:0-1202 GCF_002078875.1 Numida meleagris | reverse complement strand
TAGAGCCCCATAGTGCCCCATAGAGCCCCATAGAGCCCCACAGTGCCCTGCAGAGACCCCATAGTGCCCCATAGAGACCCCACAGTGCCCCATAGAGCCCCATAGAGCCCCACAGTGCCCCATAGAGACCACATAGAGACCCCATAGTGCCCCATAGAGACCCCATAGAGCCCCATAGAACCCATAGAGGCCCCATAGAGACCCCATAGTGCCCCATAGAGACCCCATAGAGACCCCATAGAGACCCATAGAGGCCCCATAGAGACCCCATAGTTCCCCACAGTGCTCCATAGTGACCCATAGAGCCCCATAGTGCCCCATAGAGCCCCATGGCGCCCCATAGAGCCCTATGGAGACCCCATAGAGACCCATAGTGCCCTATAGAGACCCCATAGAGACCCCACAGTGCTCCATAGTGACCCATAGAGCCCCATAGTGCCCCATAGAGACCCCATAGAGGCCCATAGAGACCCATAGAACCACATAGTGCCCCACAGAGACGCCACAGTGCCCCATAGAGCCCCATAGAGACCCCACAGAGACCTTATAATGCCTCACAGTTCCCCATAGAGACCCCATAGAGCCCCATAGTGCCCCATAGAGACCCCATAGAACCCCATAGAGCCCCATGGTGCCCCATAGTGCCCCATAGAGCCCCATAGAGCCCCATAGTACCCCATAGCACCCCATAGAGACCCCATAGTGCCCCATAGAGCCCCATAGAACCCATAGAGACCCCATAGTGCCCCATACACCCCATAGGGCCCCATAGAGACCCATAGAGACCCCATAGTGCCCCACAGAGACCGCATAGTGCCCCATTGAGACCCATAGAGCCCCATGGAGACCCCATAGAGCCCCATGGAGACCCCATAGAGACCCATAGTGCCCCATAGAGCCCCATAGAGCCCCACAGTGCCCCATTGAGCCCCATAGAGCCCCACAGTGCCCCATAGAGACCCCATAGAGCCCCATAGTGCCCCATAGAGACCCCATAGAGACCCCATAGTGCCCCATAGAGACCCCATAGAGCCCCATAGAACCCATAGAGGCCCCATAGAGACCCCATAGTTCCCCACAGTGCTCCATAGTGACCCACAGAGACCCCACAGTGCCCCATAGAGCCCCATGGTGCCCCATAGTGCCCCATAGAGACCCCACAGAGACCCCATAGTGCCCCATAGTGCCCCATAGAGCCCCAT
>NW_018363987.1:0-1283 GCF_002078875.1 Numida meleagris | reverse complement strand
CTGGCAGCTCTTGGCTGGTGCATGCTGGCAGCTCTTGGCTGGTGCATGCTGGCAGCTCTTGGCTGGTGCATGCTGGTAGCTGTTGGCTGGTGCTTGCTGGCAGCTGTTCGCTGGTGCATGCTGGCAGCTGTTGGCTGGTCCGTGCTGGCAGCTGTGGGCTGGTGCATGCTGGCAGCTGTTGGCTGCTGCATGCTGGCAGCTCTTGGCTGCTGCATGCTGGTAGCTCTTGGCTGGTGTATGCTGGCTGCTCTTGGCTGGTGCTGGCTTTGATGGGTGCTCTGGGGGAACAATTGTTTTTGGGGGTGGAGAGGAATAGGAGAAGGGGGAATGGTTTTAAACTGAGACAGGGGAGATGGAGGTTAGGTACTAGGGGGAAGTTCTTCACTCAGAGGGTGGTGACGTGCTGGAACGGGTTGCCCAAGGAGGTTGGGAATTCCACCCTCCAATCCCTGTAGGCATTGAAGGCCAGCCTGGACGTGGCTCTGGGCAGCCTGGTCTGGTGGTTGGCAACCCTGCACACGGCAGGGGCGTTGAAACTCGATGATCTTTGAGGTCCTTTTCAGCCCAGGCCATTCTGTGATTGTCTGTTGTTTTAAAGCACTATCTTAGAGGCAACCTTAATTTCTACAGACCTGAGCTTTGTGCCACGAGAGCACAGGGTGTTGCGTGAGTTGCCAAGTGCTCCTCAGGTAATGCGTGCTGAAGAGCTGACCGTGGTGGCAGGGGCTGTGGCTTTATTTCATGCCCGTCAGAACTTGAGGCCTGGGATTTTCCTTCAAGAGCGCCAGCTGCCTATTCTAAATGACAAACAATAATATTTTAAAACAGCTTCCCTCCTCAAGTTAGAATAACGTATTGATGTTTAATATTTCTGTCTCTCCATTCCTTGAGCAACTGGGGTGTTGATGCAGCTGCGCTTATCTCCTGCTTTGTCCGTCAGTTTTGTGTGAAAGAAGAGTCAAATATGCAATCTGTGTGTGAAATTGGCATCTGGGAGGTGACCACTCCCTTGGCTTATGTTGAAAGCACAGAAGTGATGCGGGCGCTCAGCGAGGTCACAGTCGCAGCCGGGGTGGGAGCGTTTGTCCCACAGCTGGCGAGCAGAGCTGGAGCTCTGGTGAGCGTGCTGCACGCGGAGACTGAGCTCTGGGCCTTCTTGGAAGAGATCACCCCGTGAGAGCCTGTCAGAAGCAGCGCTGCGGCGCGTGCGTGAGCTGGGCTTCGTACAACAGCAGGTCCGAGCTCAGGAGGAAGACCTTCCCCTGCAGTGTGCCCCCAGTCTG
>NW_018363986.1:0-1232 GCF_002078875.1 Numida meleagris | reverse complement strand
AGTGAGGGGTGGGACTGATTCTGCTGGGCTCTGTACATGGGGGGGGGATCAGATCTGGGGGTCCCACATCTATGGGGCAGATCCCTATGGGTCCCAAATCTATGGGGCAGAGCCGCATCTATGGGGCAGACCCATAAGTGTGGGGCGGGACCCATAGAGAACACTTCTATGTGGGGGGCTGAGATCTGGGGGTCCCACATCTATGGGTCTGATCCATAAGGGTCTTCCATTTATGGGGCTGGCCCCATAGATCCCACTTCTATGGGTCCCACATCTATGGGGCAGAGCCACATCTATGGGGCAGACTCACTGGGACCCACATCTATGGGGCAGACCCCAATGGACCCCACATCTATGGGGCAGAGCCACTGGACTCACATCTATGGGTCTGGGTTCTAAGGTCCCACATCTATGGGGCAGAGCCACATCTATGGGGCAGAGCCACATCTATGGGGCAGACTCACTGGGACCCACATCTATGGGGCTGGTTTCTAAGGTCCCACATCTATGGGGCAGACCCACATCTATGGGGCAGACCCACATCTATGGGCCCCACACCTATGGGTCTATAGATTCCCACCCCACACCTATGGGTCCCGCCCCACACCTATGGGTCCTCCCTCTCTTCCTATAGGTCCCGCCCCCCCACTTGTAGGGCAGCCCCACATCTATGGGTCCCGCCCCACGCCTATGGGTCCCGCCTTCCCCCCCCCACTTGTGGGGCAGCCCCACATCTATGGGTCCAGCCCCCCACTTAGGGGTCCCACTCCCCACCTATGGGTCCCTCCCCCCCCACTTGTGGGGCAGCCCCACACCTATGGGTCCCACTCCCCACCTATGGGTCCCAGCATCCCCACATAGGGGTCCCAGCATCCCCACTTAGGGGTCCCACCCCACATCTATGGGTCCCACCCCACACCTATGGGTCCCAGCCCCCCACTTAGGGGTCCCGCCCCACATCTATGGGTCCCAGCCCCCCCACTTAGGGGTCCCATCCCACACCTATGGGTCCCACCCCACACCTAAGGCTCCCAGCCCCCCCACTTAGGGGTCCCGCCCCACACCTATGAGTCCCAGCCCCCCACTTGTGGGGCAGCCCTACACCTATGGGTCCCATCCCACATCTGTGGGTCCCAGCCCCCCACTTAGGGGTCCCACCCCACATCTATGGGTCCCACCCCACACCTATGGGCCCTGACCCACCACTATGGGTCCCACATCTATGGGTCCCA
>NW_018363985.1:0-1223 GCF_002078875.1 Numida meleagris | reverse complement strand
TTTATACTGCGAGCTTCTATCTTTTCCCTCCGGCTGGAAAATGGTAACAAAGGAGCAAAGTACTGTGGGGACTGTAGTAGTCCTTCTCTTCTGAGAACTAGGTATGTCCACTACATGATGTTATGATGTGGAATACCAATAACCGAAAATCACAAAACCATGACATATGTCACTGTAGATGCTGCCAGCTGTCATTCTGTGATAGTATGTCTTTGCCGAAGCTGCGAAAATACTCAGCCATGAGGGCCAGGGACTTGTATATTTCCTCCATCCCACAAGGGACCTCATTTTTCAATTACAGTAGTAATGGTGATGTGCCCTGGCAAGATGTCATGCAAAGGAGTGGTCTTTCCATATCCAAACAAGCTATTATATTAGAATTGCCATTTTAGGAATCTTGTGATGGAATACCTTTAAAGAGTTAGGCTCCCACTGGGAATGACATTAACATGGGGTGAAAGAAGGCAATAGCAGTGCCTTCTACAGAGATTGAAGCGCTATGGAGCAACAGAAGACAACAGAGAAAAAAATTAACCCACCCCTTCCAGCAACCAATAACAGCTCAAGAAGAGTGCAATCTCTAGAGAAATACTGCTCCCTCGGCTGCTAATCCTTAAATGAGGATGAGGAGGGATGGACCCTGAGTCCACTGGTTACTCAAGTGCATTGCTTGCACCAGAACTCCCTGTTTTAGCCACACCTTCTCAGCTGGTGCTCAACCATTGATTCAGGCTGTGATTTGGCAATTCCCATGTATAAGAAAAAATATTTTTACATACAAAGATATGTTAATGAACAAATATAAATAATTTTCTCTCAGAAGCTCTAAAATACGGTTTGAAGTCTCAGTGTTAGTGCACTTTTTCTGTCTCAGAAATACCAGAAAAATTTTTGAAGACTGAAACTATATCTTTGTTGCTATCCAAAAGAGGCAAGAAGAATGAATTTCTAATAATAAATGAAAATATTGATGCTTGATTAATTTGATTACTCCCAGCCATAACATTGAGGTATAGATTTTTTTGTGGCAAAGTTAGCATGAATAAATTGCTCCCTTTTCTGTCCTTCAGTTTCTTGTTTTGACTTACTCTGTTCCTTTTTTTTTTTAACCTTTCCTCCTTTTTTTTTTTTTTTTTTTTTTTAAATGAGGCCTCCTTGTAAGCTATTTTATAATGTAAAAGTAAATTTTAAATCACTGGTTTTATGGAAGACAGCATGTAATG
>NW_018363984.1:0-1284 GCF_002078875.1 Numida meleagris | reverse complement strand
GATTAGAGCACAAGATGGCAGAAGACTGCTTACACACGGAACTGTGTCGCATGACAAAACTTGTCCCCCCCAATTAGGCAGCACAAGCAGCAGCACAGATTGCAGACATCTTGTGTCCCCTACCTTGGCTGTCTTCAGAGCCATTCTCCTCTGCCAGCAACCGGTCAAGGTGCTCCTGCAGGTTCTGGAACGTCAGGTGCTTTCTAGGGAATAAACACACACAGGAGCTCTTCAGAAAACTCTGCCTTCAAGTTTTAAAGTGTTCGAGTCAGCACAGGATTGTGTTGACACATGAACCAGGAAGTTCTGTCCATCTGTGTTTCTCGTCATGGATCTGAGCAATTTGCTGACCAGCACGCTGGTGCAATGAATGAAACAAGAACCAAGTACAGAGCGAACAAATGAAGCAGTTAACAGAGGATCCTTAAGTCTTCAGCCTGCTAAGGAGTATTTTGCCAGCCTGTACTGGCAATGAGTACGGACTGGGACATTGCTGAGGCTGGTATCATACAAACACAGCACAGGACAGGATTTAGGTCTTTTCCAAGTACTTCTTAATACAAAACCAGAAAGAAGACCACATCAGCAGCTGTAGCAGCTCAGACAGAGGTCAAGCTAGCCCAGCATCATCTCCATGAGAACATCCGAAAACATTCTGTCTTCATAATTTCTGTAACAAAGAAAAATGCCTCGCCAACGCCCTCCAGGCTACCACTGTAGAGACTTCCCGCACAGACTCTCTCTATTTTTGAGACCAATTTGACTGCTACTGGGCTATCAGTTCTGTGCTTGCGCTTCGTTCATCACCAGGCAAACAAGTCAGCAGTACTGACAACCAAATCGCCTGGGCAGATGGAACACACCGAGGCATGTCGGCAGGAGAGCTTGTGGCCAAGTAACATAACCCACCTTGCCTCCTCTGACAAGAACCTTAGCTCACCAAGCACACAGAGCACCAAGAGCTATTTTTAGCGGCCACAAGCTCACATTTGAGCTGGCAGTACTAAATATAGCCGGGGGAACATGACCCCGCCACTCTGCAGCACCGCCCACCCAGCAGCAGCTACATGCCTGCCTCTCTGCAACTCTTGGACCTGCCCTGAACCCAAATGACTTGCCTCTGCCAAAAGATTTCAATGCAAAGGACCTTTTTCTCATCCAAAGCTACAAGTTGCTGGACTACAAGGTGAAGGAGGAATGAAAGCAAAGAGGAAATAGACATTGCACAGCAATTTTCTGTTTCTTTTCCTTTGGCCACTCCTAACAAGAAAAGTACCAACAATT
>NW_018363983.1:0-1285 GCF_002078875.1 Numida meleagris | reverse complement strand
CTGGCATGCTGCAGCCAGGCCCTAGTTTGTATCAGTCGGCTGCTGTGCATTGCAGCCCTAGGAACGCCTGGAGCGAATCCCTGATTTTATGAAGCGGTCCCTGTTTAGGAATAGACAAACGCTGTCATCATGGTTCCAGCCCCACGCTGTCCTAATGCCGACTGCGCTGGCGACTTGGAGTGCAGCTCTGAAGATGCACTGAGACCCTGCAGATCCAGACCCTACTCGGACACCGTAGTGCTGCCGCCCCCTCCCCCATCTCTCCTGTTTCTCTGGCCCCGTTTCTAATCTAGGTCTGCCGTGGCAGGACTGGACAACTGAAAGAAGGTAGGCCCTCGTCGTGCATATTCCGTGCATATTCAGCGGCTCTCGTGCATATTCAGCGGCTCTCGTGCATATTCAGCGGCTCTCGTGCATATTCAGCGGCTCTCGTGCATATTCAGCGGCTCTCGATTTTATTCTCGTGTCTATTTATTGCATATCATGTGCGTTTATTGTATATTTTGTGTATATCGTGTCTATTTCATGTGTATTCAGTGTCCATCGTGCATATTGAGTGTGTATCGTGCATATTAATTGTGAATTTAGTGTATATCGTGCGTATTTAGTCCATGTTGTGTATATAGTGTATATTCAGTGTCTATTTAGAGTATATCCTGTATTTTTCGTGAATATTTAGTGCATACCTTGTATATTTAGTGCATATTTGTGTATATTTAGAGAATATTGTGTATATTTAGTGTACATATTCTATTTTTCATGTTTAATTATTGTATATCGTGGATATTTAAAGATATTCTGTATATTTAGTGGGTGTCGTGGCTATTTAGTGGGTGTCGTGGCTATTTAGTGGGTGTCGTGGCTATTTAGTGGGTGTCGTGGCTATTTAGTGGGTGTCGTGGCTATTTAGTGCACATTCTATATTTTGTGTATTTAGCGTATGTAGTTAATATCGTGTCCATTTAGCGTATGTAGTTAATATCGTGTCCATTTAGCGTATGTAGTTAATATCGTGTCCATTTAGCGTATGTAGTTAATATCGTGTCCATTTATTGTTTTTCGTGTCTGTTTAGTGTCCATTTAGTGTTTATATAGTGTATATAGTATGTATTTAGTGTATATTTAGTCTATATTTAGTGTACACCTCGTATTTTTCGTGTCCATATAGCGTATATCGTGTCCATATAGCATATATCGTGTCCATTTAGCGTATATCGTGTCCATTTAGCGTATATCGTGTCCATTTAGCGTATATCGTGTCCATTTAGCGTATATCGTGTCCATT
>NW_018363982.1:0-1285 GCF_002078875.1 Numida meleagris | reverse complement strand
ACCTCGCTGGGCAACCTGTTCTAGTGTCTCACCACCCTCACAGTAAAGAATTTATTCCTGATATTTACCTACATCTACCTTCTTCCAGTTTAAAGAAGAGAAATAATTAACTGTTGGCCCAGTGAGTTTGTGTCAGAATAAGAGCTTGATCTCTTCAGTTTGAATGCATTCTCTTTGCTACAATGTTATCATAGAATTGCTTGAGTTGGAAGGGGCCTTTAAAGATGATCTACTGCAACTTCCATGCAATGGACAAGAACAGCTGCAGCTGGATCAGATTTCTCAGAGCCCCATACAGCCTGACCTTGAATGTACCCAAGAACAGGTTTTCCGCCACCTCTCTAAGCAAGCTATTCTAGTGCTTCACTACCCTTACTGTAAAAAACATTTTCCTTATATCCATCTAAGTCTCACCTCTTTTAATTTGAAATAATTTCCACATCCTGCCGTAATAAACCTTGCTAAAGAGTCTGTCCACTTCTTTCTTATAGCACTCCTTTACAGGTAGGGGCTATAATCTTGTCTTCTTTTATTTAAAGAAAGTTCAGTGTCAGAGAAATCAATGAAGCACCTGCTAAAATGTTTATGGAATTATATATCAGTTTACAGAATTTAGCAGCATACTACTTACAGTTTTGTGAAAATAAAAGATTACAAACAATATTTTAAAATCTTGGTACCCAGGCTGTTGGCAGACATAAATTCTTTCATTTTTGGCAAATATAGTTTTATTTTTGTGAAGGATGTAGTGTAAGATAGAGAGAAGCCTGAAGACTTGAGGAAAACCAATGTCGCTCAAGTCTTCAAAAAGGGCAAGAAAGAGGATCCAGGAAACTACTGGCCAGTTAACCTTACCTCTGTCCCTGGAAAGATGATGGAACAGCTTGTTCTGGATGCTATCTCCAAGCAATTGGAAGAGAAGAAGGTTGTTAAGAGTTGTCGACATGGATTCACCAAGAGGGAAATCATGCTCGACAAATCTGGTAGCCTCCTATGATGTTCTAGCTGGATAGATGAGGGGAGGGCGGTGGATTTATCCACTTTGACTTCAGCAAGGCTTGACGCTGTCTCCCATAATGTCCTCGTAGATAAGTTTAGTATAAGTGTGGGATAATTGAGTGGATAGTGAGGCGGATTGAGAACTGGCTGACTGGTAGATCTCAGAGGGTTGTGCTCAGCAGCGCAGAGTCTGGTTGGAGGCCTGTAACTAGCGGTGTTCCCCAGGGTCAGTGCTGAGTCCTTCCTTGTTCTACATCTTCATCAGTGACCTGGATGAAAGGATAGA
>NW_018363981.1:685172-710673 GCF_002078875.1 Numida meleagris | reverse complement strand
GCCATCTCTCGTCTTGGCAGCACCTCGCTCTCCAGCCGTCTTATTGTCGGTAGTAGAGTAAGGCCTACCTTGATTTTGGGACATTCTCTGTCTCTGTGTTGGATTTATCAGCTTAAATTGTAATTATATTGTATTATAGTGTGTTGTTTTGCATTCCGATATTTTATTTAGTAAATTAGTTTGTTTCTCCTCAGATTGTTGCCGCTGTTCTTTGCTCTCAGGGCCATCTCCCTACCCTTTTCCCCTTTCCCCTTTTCCCGGGACGTGGGCCCTTGGGTCCCCCATCCCCTTTGTCACGGAATCGGGCCTAACGCCCGTAAACCGTTGACAGTCACCGTCCCTGGAGGTGTTCAAGAAACATTTAGATGTTGTGTTGAGAGACATGGTTTAATTGGGTTACATTGGTGGTAGGTGGATGGTTGGACTGGGTGATCTTGTAAGTCTTTTCCAACCTTGGTGATTCTACGATTCTATACCCACTAGAAGATGAATTCGGAATACAAAGATGTAAACTAATTGTGTCTGGTATATATATACATATTTTTGAGGCTGTCAAGCATAAAGTAATACTAGAAACAAACCAGCCATGATAACTAAGGTAAATCGAATGTATACATTGGGATGGAGTAGATAACTGTAACTGTTCATAATTGAGATTTATTTTGTGCTGCATAAATGGCTGGAGGAACTCAAAAAAGATTTTACTAAGGCTCAAATGAACAAGCTGAGATCATCATAAATCTAAATTATTTTTACAAAACTGTACTTCCTTTAGAAATCTTTGAGAGCTGATTTCCCATTCATATAAGATTTTTGGCCTTCTGCTTCTGAAGTATAGGGAAAAGTACTGACCTTCTGAAAAAAAAAGTTGAATATTTTCTTCAGTAGAAACTATTAAGACTTAAGAAATTTAAAAATAGTCTTCCACTTCAAAATATTTTCTGTCTGATACTGCTACTGAGCATGGATGTTCTCCTCTTTCTGAGGATCCAGTTACACAATGTGCTTTAAAAAGTCTTTGCATTTCCCAGTATGGATATAGGTAAGTAATGGCTGAATGTACTAACACCTTCCAAGAATGATACTAGGAGATTCATATTTAATTTAAAGAATAATATGGATTTGAGTAATGTAAAATAATTACTACAAATCTGGCTACCAAACAAAATATCACAAACTGCCAGTTGTCATTTATTTTTAAAAACTTGCTTGTGAAATCGATGCGCACACATAAACCTTTTCGTTACAGGAAACAATCTTATATTATTACTGAAGAAGGATACTCTCTTTTTTCATTTCTGCTTCCTAGTAAATTAATCTCAACCAGTGCTCCTAGCGTTTGGTACCAGAGCTTGTCTCCATTGTGATCACAAATTGTGGCAGCTCAAGCTTGCTGATGTTCTTCTGAAATGCCTGAGGATTCGTGGAGAGCTCTTCCAACACTCACAACCAGGTATAGAGGGCTTATTTTTGAGCTGTTGGATTTGTGGAAAAAAAAAGGACAGCGATCTCCAGTGTCATTCACTGAATGTTCAAAAGAAAATGAAATAAGGAAAGTAGTAATTGTATTGTAGATTATATTTTCTTAGTAGTATGATGTATGAGCAGTGGGCAAATACAGTCAGTGGTATCACTGAAACATTTTGGTTAAGTAATCTTCTCTTTCAGGAAGACTTGCTGCTTGGAGGCTATGGATATCATTTCAGTGTCTCCAGAATCTTTGTGTAGAAGATGTTTTCTACGAGCCTGAAATGAGTCTTTCAGCTTTCCAATTCTAAGACAAATGATTTCTCTCTCCCTTTAATTGGAAGAGCACGTTCAGCTTTGGCATTTCCCTGTCCCTACTACAACCAACTTTTTTCAGTTAGGGAAATCTGGATCTCTCATAGCGCATTCTGTGAAACAGAAAATACTTTGTGTTACTGCTTTAGCAGTGGAATTGCTGTTATGTATACTTTTGCTAAGTAAAAACCTAATGATTACTTTTGTTGAAAAGAGGCTGAGCATTTGATTACAGTGCATGTGCAGAACCTTCTCTCCTAATGTGTGCATTCCTTGCTAGGTTGTAAATAAGACTAAGTTCTTTAGCACAGGATTAGTAATTTTGGATAGTTCTTAAATGTAATTGTGTTTATTCTCAGTTTAATAACACTAGCCCGTCAATACTACTAAAAAAAAGAAGGCTGATAATTTTTGTCCCATCATCACAGATTTAAGTTTCAGTTTATTTTCTTCCTTCTCTTAAGTACTGACAGAGGGATTGTGATTTTTCTCCGTTCCTCGTCAAGCTCAGTATGAAGGGGGTTTTGGTCTTTCTAGTTGGTGTCTATACTTAGGTGACTGGGTTCCTCTGAATTTCTTCATTTTCTGAACATCTTCCTAAAAATAGGTTTTTCCCAAAGTAAAGAGGATTCCAGCTGGAGTTAGCCTGAGACATCTCAGGTATAAAACTTCTGCTTATATTCCAGTATCTGGGAGGAAAGTTGGTGGAAAATATAACAGTGTTAAATCATGCTGTGCTTCTGTTCCAATGTATACCTTGGCTGTTTTTTTGTAGAACTATTTCCTAGCATCATTTGTCTTTTTATAACTGAAGATTTACAGTAACCACAAGTTACAGTAGTACAAAGAAAGTGAAAAGCTCAAATATTGTGTAATTTCAGTTAAACAGAAGTGGATTGTCACAAACTTGGATCTAAACAAGATGTGGAGAGCTATCTTGCATTGTGCGTCATATCTCAGTGGCTGAGTGGAGCTTAGTAGAAGAAAATTTGGAAATTCTCTATGAACAACAGGCAGTAACAGTGTATTTGGGATTGAGAGCAGTGAGAAGTTTCAGTGGATACTTCAGAATACTTTCTTTCAGATCATTATAATAAAAAATTCAAAGTGACTTTTTTCCAGAGTGTTCTAGAATTGAACTGGGGGCAGGGAGCTGCTCAGGAACTGGCAGAGCATTGGTCTGTGGGTGGTGAGCAACTGTTTTGTGTGTGTGTAGATGTACACATATATAAAAACATATATGAAGTAATAATAATGATTTATATATGTTATTATCATTACTATTTCTCCTTTCCTTTTCTGTCCGTCCTAGTAAATAATTTTTGACTTAAGGATAGAGGGATTTTTTGTTGGTGGTGGTGGTGGTTTTTTTTCATTAGTCTCTCCCATTACATTAGGAGAAGGGTGAACGAGCAAAGGGCTGTGTGGTGGTACGCTACTTGCCAGGTTAATCCATTGGGTCTTTGTGGTGCCCAACGTAAGGCTTGAAGGGCTGTGATAAAGACAGATCTGGCAGGTATGTGTTAAAACAAAACTGTTATAAGCAGTATAGTAGCTCAGTAGCTGCTAGTCCTAACTCTGAACTTTTCATTCATGATAAGGTATTACTTGTTTTCAAGTGTCAATGGTTTACGGGAGTTCGGCCCGGTTCCGTGACAAAGGGGATGGGGGACCCACGGGCCCACGCCCCGGGAAAAGGGAAAAGGGGAAAAGGGTAAGGAGATGGCCCTGAGAGCAAAGAACAGCAGCAACAATCTGAGGAGAAACAAACTAATTTACTAAATAAAATATCGGAATGCAAAACAACACACTATAA
The DNA here is from genome assembly GCF_002078875.1 of Numida meleagris. NCBI lineage: Eukaryota > Metazoa > Chordata > Aves > Galliformes > Numididae > Numida > Numida meleagris. The sequence continues at coordinate 707,075 of NW_018363981.1, read as the reverse complement.
TACAATATAATTACAATTTAAGCTGATAAATCCAATACAGAGAGAGAGAATGTCCCCAAATCAAGGTAGCCCTTACTCTACTACTGACGATAAGACGGCTGGAGAGCGAGGTGCTGCCAAGACGAGAGACGGCGGAAAAAGGGACGAGGTCTCGTGATCTGCAAGTTTTTATACTGCGAGCTTTTATCTTTTCCCTCTGGCTGAAAAATGGTAACAGAGGAGCAAAGTACCGTGGGGACTGTAGTAGTCCTTCTCTTCTGAGAACCAGGTACATTCACTACATGATGTTATGATGTGGAGTACCAATAACCGACAATCATAAAACCATGACATCAAGGTTGCTTTTCTTAACTCCAGCTGCATTATTTATCACTGCTGATGGCTGCCTTAAAATTCTTTCTGGCTTTGACAGTTTATATATAGCATGGGCTCATGTTACACCAGTCATGGATTTAATATTCCTGGAGAAGCTGATACCCAGTGGCTTGGACAAGTACACTCTTCGCTGGGTAAAGAACTGTCTTGGAGGGCTGGGTCCAGAGAGTGGTAGTGAATGGAGTTAAATCCAAATGCTGACCAGTCATGAGCGGTGCTCCCCAGGGGTTGGTATTGGGGCCTGTTTAATATCTTTACAAATGACTTGGGTGTGGGAATTGAGCGCACCCTCAATAAGTCTGCATATGATACCAAGTTGGGACAAAGTGTCAATCTGCCTAGGAGTAGGAAGGCCCTTCAGAAAGATCTGAACAGTGGATGGATCACTGAGCTGAGGACAAGGGGATGAAATTCTACAAGACCGAATGCTGAATTGTGCACTTTGGCAACAACATTAGGCAGTGCTACAGGCCTGGGGTGGAGCAGCTGGAAGGCTGTGAGGAAGAAATGGACGTGGTTGTGTTGGTCGATGCTCAGCTAAACATGAGCCAGCAGTGTGCCCAGATGGTGAAGAAGGTCAGTGGCATCCTGGTTTCTATCAGAAGTAGTGTTGCCAGCAGGAGCAGGGAGGTGATTGTTCCCCTATACTCAGCTCTGGTGAGGCCTCACCTCAAATACTGTGTTTAGTTTTGGGACCCTCACTACAAGATAGACTAGAGGCCCTGGAGCGTATGCAGACAAGGATAATGAAACTGGTGAGGGGTCTGGAGCACAAGTCTTATGAAAAGCAGCTGAGAGAACTGAGGTTGTTTAGTGTGGAGAAAAGGAGGCTCAGAAGTGACCTTATCACTCTCTATAACTACCTGAAAGGAAGTTGTGGTGAGGTGGGGATTGGCTTTTTCTCCCGTGTAACTAGCAATAGGACTAGAGGGAAAGGCCTCAAAATGCATCAGGGAAGGTTTTGGTTGGACATTAGGAAATATTTCTTCTCCAAGAGAGTGGTCAGGAGGTGGAATAGGCTGCCCAGAAAGGTGGTTGTCACTGCCCCTGATGGTGTTCAAGAAACGTTTATATGTTGTTCTGAGGTACGTGGTTTAGTGGGGAAATATTGGAGGTAAGTGGATGGTGGATTAGATAATCTTGGAGATCTTTTCCAAACTTTGAGATACTATGATTCTAACTGGAAGTGAGTGGCAAAAGAGCCCCACTGCAAGTGGCCTACAGGCTCTGTGCTTCCTTGGTATAGATTACCTCAGGAGAGAGTACTTAGAGTACTGAAAAGGTATTGGTGGGCTTTTGGTATTGCTGCCTTAGAGATAGAGGGCATCAAACACTGTCTACCTTTCCTGATCTCTCAGAAGACTGTTCTGTTGTGGGGTTGCTAAGAGCAGAAAAACAGCAAATGCCCATCACTACTGCAACAGCACACCAGCAGCAGTATTGCACCAGCCAGGACTCCCTGATTCCCATTCATCAGCTGATTCACCAACTGGAGAACGGAGGAGTAATCAGGAAGACTAATTCACCTTTCAATAGTCCTACATGGCCAGTGTGAAAGATGAGTGGGGAGTGCAAGCTAACAGTGGATTATTGTGGCTTGAATGAAGTACACCACCACAACACACAGTCATGACAGGCATGCTAAACTTCACTATGAACTGGAGTCAAAGGCACCCAAGTGGTATGCCACAACAGACATTGCCAGTGCATTTTTCTCAATCCCACTGGCAGCAGAATGCAGGCCACTGTTTGCTTTTACTTGGGGGAGTGTCCAGTACTCTTGGAATCAACTGTTCGAAGGATGTAAACACAGCCCCACCATTTGTTATGGGCTGCTCCAGACTGCACTGCAACAGGAGGAAGCTACTGAACACTTGCAATATTTTGATGACATCATTCTGTGGGGCAACACAGCAGAGGAAGTTTTTAAGAAAGGGAATAAAATAGTCCAAATTCTGAAAGACAGTTTTGCTATAAAGCAAAGTAAGGTCAAGGGACCTGCAAAGGAGATCCAGTTATTAGGACTAAAATGGCAAAATTGACTTCATCAGATCAGGTGTATGTGATAACAAAGTAACTGCTACGTCTTCACAAGCTAACAAAAGGAAACATACGTTTCTTAGGTGTTGGGGGTTTCTGGAGAATGCCTATTTTTGATTACAGTCTGATTGTAAACCCTCTCTATCAAGTAACGCAGAAGAAGAATTTCACATGGAGACCTGAGCAACTACACGCTCTCTGCAGCCAGTGGCCTGGACACTCACGTGTTTGTGTGGGGACTCTGTCTGGGTACCCACAGATTTTCTAACAACAGCCTTTGACCAGGTAGCATTCATGACTGGATCTCTACAAGCTACTGACCCCTTGCATCTTGAGGGTCAGGTAGGGTCAGTTAGGATGAGCGTCCTTTATCTTCAACCACTTAGAGTAAACAACTCACCTTGCATACTGGCAGAGGCTCAATGCACTGCCGTACAAGCTGCAGCCAGCAAGGCGCACACACAAGTACCAGTTGTTAGGCCTGTGTGCTCTGTGAGTAGCAGCTCATAATCTGTTAGCAATGAGAAAAAAAAAAATTTAGTAATGCCAACTTAGAGAATTTAAGCAGTTTAAACTGCACCTTAAATCAGTGATTCTTTTGTTGTTTTTTTTTCTTTATTTATTTACCATTTCCCTTACATTCACTTACAAAGATTTTTGGACAGATTTGCAAATTTTCTTTGATACTTTTTTGCTTTGAATAAAACCTAACACACTTCTGTAGTGTCTGGGCTTCAGGAAACTTAGTTATAAGAAAAACATCAATTACTGTCCATTGAATATAAAATCCTGAAAGGGAAATGAGCAAAATTTTGACTTTGTGTTTTCATGGTAGGTGTTCTAAACCAAAATGCAAAATCTCAGTGTTCTGAAATTCATAGTACACAGATAACACTACTTTTCTGATAAGTTTTGTCTTTTGTCCAACTACCTGAATCAGTCAGCAAATACTATTACGAGTTTTCTCCACAACATATTTTACAATCAGCTGGAAAACAGAGTGATGCAAGGGAGTAAGTAGGGACAACTATGACTTTAATAAAACAATCTCTATGTAATGTAGTGTAACTTAAGTAATAATTATGATATACTTTCCAAGAAAATATTTCTTCCATCTTTAATTTCTATGACCAATTGCAGGTTGAACTATAAAATAAGACCTGTGTATTTTCTATCTTACAACTAAGTTCAGAGATAAATTTAGAGTGTTTGGCTCAGATCACAATTTTAACATATCTAGGAACTAAATGAAAAACCTATAGGAAAAATGTACTTGATGCTTTTTCTCTGATGACTTCTGCAAGACTATACAGTAAGCAGTATTACAGACTCTTAGTTTATAAAAGAATCCTTAAATAGAATGGTTACTGCAAGGAACCATTGTTTCTCCCTTGAGTATGTATGAATGGTACCACAGATTTTTCTGTTTGTATCAAAAAAACAGGGTAAGGAGTTTGGAAGAGGCAAGTAGAAAATACAGTTACTGTGCAAGTTTCCATGTATGGATATTTTCTTTTAATTCTCTACTAGAAGTAGATGAGTAAATTTGGACAAAAATTAAAAATAAGGAACAGCTGCCTCTGGAAACAGACTGTGCTCTTAGACATATGGCAGTAGCATGCTCTTAAAGCACATGAAAATATGTTTTCACATTGGTACAGAGACAGTCATTGCTATTAGTCTGTAAAAGTTTCATGCTGAGATGCATAAAGTTGTACTTCAGTCTACATTAACAATGTGTTTTCCCTGAACTTAACCCTCTCCTGTAAGAGGCTGACTGAGATGGCTGGGGAGTTTGGAATAAGTTTGGCAGTGTTTTCCTGAAACACTGATAGTATTTTCAGTGTTCCAGACCCTTTCAGAATATCTTCCTGGAAATGTAACATTTTAACTTAGATCATGAACAACCTACCAAGAGTATAAAGCAAGAATTGAGCAGCTTCTTTAAAGTATCTTGAAAGGATTGAAATAGGAACATTTTCTGGGAACAGGAGCGTCTTCGAAGAAGACTTGATAAAGGAGTGTGAAGTATGAGGGAAGAGGCAAAAAAATTTATGATTCACAAAAAGCTCGTAATTATTTGAGGGAAGACTTTATATGATATATTATCAAAACCAGAAATTTCTGTAGTGGTGCTGGTCTTTCCCTAAATGGAGGCAGGCATTTTTATAGTGATAAATAAAACGCAGATATCTCTTTGAAATGAGCAGGATGATCTATTTTTATCCTGTAAGGATGACTTAAATTGTGATACATCTGTAATTCCAGAGGAGGCAAAATATTTATCCCCAATGAATATTTGTGAATTATGGGGAGCTTGTTCCTCAGACTTTCATGCAAGTTTGTTGAGCAGCTTTACATTCTCTTGAGGAAATACTTTAATACTTTTGTTAATCTTAAAATTACTGTAGCTTGTGGGCACACAAGCAGGGAAAAAAAAACAATGCTTTTTTTGTCTAAACAATGCGAAGAAAAATATACTAATAATGACATGCATTTTAGTGAGTTTAAAAACAGGCCAAATGAGATCTATAGAAGTGAACATTCCTGAATGGGAAGAAAAGTGTCAAATAGAATAACTATAATGATCACACATCATAAATTTCTATAAACCAGTGATCAATTTTGTCCCTGTACAGGTCTTCAGATACCATTTTCAAATCTATTACTATGATTGATATGGTGGGCTGCCTGGTATTAATAACAGGAGTAATTAGATGCTATTGAAGACCTAGCATGATCACATTTTGTGCACATGCAAGAATTCATGTATATTTTAAACTAAAAGAAGGTAGGTTTAGATGAGATATTAGGAAGAAATTCTTTATTATGAGGGTGATGACACACAAGAACAAGTTGCCCAGAGAACTTTTAGATGCTCCATCCCTGAAAGTGTTCAAGGCCAGGCTGGATGGGGCTATGGGCAACTTAATCTAGTGGAATGTATCCCTGTCCATGGCAGGTGGTTGGAACTTTAAGGTTCCTTCCAACTCAGAATATTCTGTGATTCAATATTGTCATTAAAGTTTGGCTTGAATGTTAATAGTTTTAGGATGAGCCTTTGGTCACTGAACAAGATGAAGATAACAAATCCACCTGGCACTTGTCATGATTTGATATGAGAAGGTGTTGACGATATGGTTTCACACTAACATAGACTTCAAGAATAGGGTTTTTTGGTTCTGTTTTCTTTGCTCTTAATGCTATTTTATTGATCATTGTATTACAGAGAGCCCTGTGACATTCATCTTTTTCATTGTTATAGCTCTACCAGTGGTTTTTATTATCAGATATGCCCAGAAAAGAATGAAAAGGTGTTGGGTTGTGGTCTGTTATTGAAAAAGTGTAGAATTCTCCAAAAAGAAAGTTCTTAAAGACTAATTCTGCCTATGAATTTGTACTTCAAGTCCTTGTGAAACAAACATAAGTTTTGATATACATATAAAAATACAATATATATGTATATTTATCTTTTACCAATCTTTTTTTCAGGTCTATCCCATCATTAGATATCATGTTATCAAAAAGAAGAACATTGGCATGCTTTTTCATGTGACAGAAGCTCAGTGTAGGTTTATGTAGGGATCGCATTTCTGGCTCTCATGAGGCTTCTGTTTTCTGGTTTGAATTATCTAAATCCTCTGTAAAACCTGATAGGAATACAGGGCTCTGGTTTACATGGGATCCATGTAAATTCATGCTGGCATCCAGAAATAGCTGGAATTCAATGTTTATGCTCTGTTCTTCTGCTAAACTTTCCATGTTAAACAGCATAGTGTACAAGACAGAATGGAGCATGATCCTGCCATTCAGGGAATTTTCTTTCTGTAATCCAGTGAAGTCAGCAAAGCCAACTTTCAGCCAATTTTCTATTATTTCAAGTTTAAAGCCAACGGATCAGGAAGAAGTAGGCAGCTTCTCCCTGATTTTGTCTACTGTCTTCTGATTCTCTCCATAATCTATGGCTCTTAAGCAAATGGCTTGTAGATACATTTTATTAGCAAGCAATAGTCCTCCGTAGAATTCATGTTTATATACAGTCTGTAAAATGCAGTGGATAAGCAAGGGTTAAGCTGGAAGTGTCAACATGGTCCCCGCTGTTTCCTTCATGATCATTCCTAATGACAGTCATCCCAACACCAAGTGGACATGCAGGAATGTCTTATGCAACTGCCAGATACTGTAAAAATGTTTTCAACATAATGAACCCTGTTTTCTAATCTGCAGGTTGAGAGAAGATTTAGTATCTAAGATGAAACACATTTTAGTGTGCTTCTACTCTATTAACTATGTCTTGGAAAAAAAAAAAAAGGAAGAGAAGTACTTAATACTGTGCTAAACTTCCCTGCTAAAATACTCTTCCTCTCTCCTTTCCATATTCTTCTCAGAGTGTTTTCTAAGTATTGCCAATATCTGCTTGGCTTGTGCTGTCATAGTAGACCAGTAATGTCAATGAACTTGACTGGTTGTTTTTTAATTTCTGCTGAAGGATATACTGAATACAAGGCCTAAAGGTCTTCTAGGTCATTCTAGGTAAATGGGTGGGATGCTGAGGAATTGAACTTTGATCGATAATGTTGGTCTGTGCCTGCTGTAACTTCAAACTGAGAAGAAAATGCCAGTTTCTCCAAACACTATGAGTCAGACAAAGAATCTGGAAAGCAGGAAGTCAGCTGAAGTACAGTAGAGTCTTTCTTTAATTGCAGAGGAATTAGTGCAGAGGTAACCTTTACCAGTAAGTGACTCTTCTGAGTAAATTTTCAGCTAGACATTTAACACAGAAGTTGTCTGAGACTTTGTTCCAGACATTATCTCTAATTTGTGTGGTTTATTCATATATTGTGTTTACTGTTAAAGCATCTCTTATTAACAGCCCATCCCTTAAAAGGAAACCTTAGGGCTAAACTTCCTCAGTTCTTCCCTTTGACAACTTCTCTCTTTCCCAAAGAGCAGCCAAGATTTCCCTTTGTGCTTTGGCAATTCATCCTAACTGCTTTCATTCTCAGTTATCCTTGGCTTTCATTCCATTGTTTTTTCGGTAACTATTTCTTCCATCATTTATATGTTAACCTGTAAGTGAAGTTCTTCCCTTACTTTTTCTTTTGTCATTTTTTTCCCCAGCTGTCTGAGCTGGCAACATTACTGACCCTTTGGCTCTTACCAAAAGAGAATGTTCTTCACATTGTGAAACTTGCAATTCAGGAATACTTCTCCACATTTTTTTATGTGATAGATTGTTATTTTAAATATCTTCCTTCTGAAGAAAAGATCATATGTTATCTTCACTACTAAATTAGATTAAAATCTTTCCTAGTACTTTTCTTTATTATCAAAGCCAGTATATTTTTAAAGCCAGTGTATTTTTAAGTGAAAAGTATCTCCCTTGCCATTATAATCAGCCCACTAAGCTCACACCAAACATGTTCGGTGTGAACAGAGTGTTTCTGAAGCCTGTACACAATATGACAAAGATGAGCACTTGAGGAAAAAAGTCTTTGCTTTGCGACAAATCTTGTCCCTAAGTGCTTTCAATATTGTTGAATGCATACCCCCTACTTTTTCTGACCACGTTTGTATTTAGGTTAAACTGAGTTGGTATTATTTCCACAGTGCTGTATCTGAGCATAATAGATACTGAAAAAAAACTTCTCTGTATACTCACACTTATTTCTGTTGTCTGTGAACAAGGTGCCAAATATATTGTCAATAGCAGCATGCATTTTGTAACCACTACCATTTTAGCCTAGGTTGATCTCAGCACTATGCCAGTAAAGACAAGCTTAGAAGCCTTGACGATACAAGTCATCACATGGTACTCAGCAGGAAATGCAAAGCTGTAATGCTCCAGAACAAATCAAAATCAAATACAAACATGAAACCACCTCACATCCTAAAGAAAAATAGCACACAAGCACATTAACCTGTAGCTGTGCTATGAAGAGTAAAGCCTAAGGGCAAAGAAATCTTACAGTGCCTTTGATTCTTCAGAATGCGATGACTTCTGGTAATCAATATTAAAGCAAATGACATCCAACAAGAGGCAAGTTGTTTATGTTTAGAATTAAAGCAAGCATGTACCTTTATATCCTGGACAAAAATATACATATTCAGCTAAATGGGGACACTCATATAATACTCTCTACTTATAATACCTAAAGAATAATGATACCAGATAATACTAACAAAATACCTACTACAACTAATATTCTGGCCTTGGATCAAAATGGAGAACAGCAGTACAGCTGCAATATATATTGTATATGTGCACAATCAGCTCCCTTTGATATAGATAGATAGGTGATCAGATATAGATATGATAAAGAAAAGGTATAGAAATACCTTTAGGCAGGGTAACAGAGCAAGTTGGAAAGCTCTGAAAATGTAGAGGTAAGAGGGGCTTCCTATATCTAAAACTTGTGTACAGCAGTCAAGTAGAGAACAGAATGGGCATAGCCTTTGTATACGAGGCTGTAGATAAATCCTGAGATAGTATCAATGCTCTGAGCAAAGAAAGGATAACTAAAAAAAAAACAAAAAACCATAAGGATGTAGAGAAAATCAACAGTGCAATTTTTACTCCTAAAGTCATGGAAGTACTTCATATACCTTACCACCTAGAGGGTTAGGAAATGAAATGCTCTTAGTTTATATCAGACTGGAAAAAATAGCAGGAGCTACTATGAACTTACTATGGAAGGAGGCCATCAATTCCCACAAGAGAACTCACCTTTTAATGTAGCTTTGTGATTTTCTAATCATCCTTTTTTAAGATAACTGTATGACATTTTACTTTTCTCTTCCAACCTGTCAGTCAACTCTGCATCACCTTACGAAATAGCATAATTCCATCTCATCAGGCCACCATCAACACCTGTGCCTGCATCAGAAGGCAGTCAGTTGAAAGCTTTTTCAGAATTGTCTTTTGTTGCTTCAGTCTGTGTTTAAATGTTCCAAAGATATGACATGTATGCCTGCAGCATGAGCAACAAACAGGAGGAACTGGAAGCCATTGTGTGGTAGGCAAACTATGATTTAGTTGCTATTACAGAAACATGGTGGGATTGCTCCCATGACTGGAGTGCTGCAATGGATGGGTACAAGCTCTTCAGAAAGGATAGGCAAGGAAGGAGGGGTGGTGGCATGGCTCTCTATGTTAGAGAGTGTTTTGATGTTATCGAGCTTGCAACTGGGGAAGATAATGTTGAATCTCTGTGGGTTAGGATCAAAGGAAAGGCTGACAAGGCAGACATCCTGGTGGGGGTCTGTTATAGACTGCCTAACCAGGATGAAGAGACAGATGAGGCATTCTGTGCACAGCTGGCAGAAGTTGGGCGATTGCCAGCCCTTGTCCTCATGGGGGACTTCAATTTCCCCGATGTATGCTGGGAATACAACAAGGCACAGAAGAAGCAGTCTAGGAGGTTTCTAGAGTGTATGGAAGGTAACTTCCTTCTGCAACTGGTGAGAGAACCTACCAGGGGAGGTGCCCTGCTAGACCTGCTGTTTACAAACAGAGAAGGTCTGGTGGGAGATGTGGAAGTCAGGGGCTGTCTTGGACATAGCGACCATGAACTGGTAGAGTTCTCAATTCTTGATGGAACCAGGAGAGGGGACAGCAAAACTGCTACCTTGGACTTTCGGAGAGCAGACTTCGAATTGTTCAGGAGATTGGTAGGGAGGGTCCCTTGGGATTCGGTCCTGGAGGGTAAAGGGGTCCAGGAAGGCTGGCTGCTCCTCAAGAAGGAAGTCCTGAAGGTGCAGGAACAGGCTGTCCCCCTGAGCCGCAAGATGAGCCAGCGGGGAAGGAGACTGGCGTGGATGAACAGGGAGCTTTTCCTGAGGGTCCAGGAGAAAAAGAGTCTACCTCCTGTGGAAGAAAGGACAGGCAACTCAGGGAGAGTACAAAGAGGTTGTTAGAATGTGCAGGGAGAAAAATAGAAAGGCAAAGGCCCAGCTCGAACTCAGGTTGGCTGCTGGGATAAAAGGGAACAAGAAACTCTTTTACAAATATATTAACAGTAAGAGGAGGACCAAGAAGAATCTCCATTCTTTACTGGACGTGGCTGGGAATGTGGCCACTGAGGACAATGGAAAGTCTGAGGTTCTCAATGCCTTTTTTACACCTGTCGTTAAAAGTCAGGCCAGTTATCCTCAGAGTACTCTACCCACTGACCTGGAAGTCTGGGATGGGGAGTGAAATAAACCCCCCACGATTCAGGAGGAAACAGTCAGAGACCTACTACTCCACCTGGACTGCCACAAGTCCATGGGGCCAGACAAGATCCATCCAAGAGTACTAAGGGAGCTGGTGGAGGAGATAGCCAAGTTGCTTTCCATCATCTATCAGCATTCCTGGTCAACTGGAGAGGTCCCAGAAGACTGGAGACTTGCCCATGTGACTCCCATCTACAAGAAGGATTGTAAGGAGGATCTGGGGAACTACAGGCCTGTCAGCCTGACCTTGGTGCCAGGGAAGGTTATGGAGCAGATCGTCCTGAGGGAGATCACATGGCATTTGAAGGACAACCAGTGGATCAGGCCCAGCCAGCATGGGTTTGTGAAGGGTAGGTCCTGTTTGACCAATCTGATCTCCTTCTATGATCGAGTGACCCATCTGGTGGACGAGGGAAAGGCTGTTGATGTGGTCTACTTAGACTTCAGCAAAGTCTTTTGTCGCAACGCGCACGCCAAAGTCACCCGCTGTACCAATATGGTTATCGCGTAGTGCTTAATTTATTGCAATTCGACTACAACATTTATAGAGCATCAGGTAGGCGTCACACGCTACAACACTGCTAATTGGACAGCGGATATCATCACATAGGCATTCTTGCAGTTAGATAGTGGTTAGCAGTCCCGTAAAGCACAACCTGGAGGTGTAGATGTTTGACCTTGCAACACAGCAGCTGTTCCTCGTCTCAGGCCTCCAAGGACACTCCAGGGATTACTCGAGCGTGTTCTAATAAATATGCCCACTGTCCATCAAATACTTCCCACAGTCTTTGACACTGTCTCCCATGGTATTCTCATGGAGAATCTGGAAGACCATGGCTTGGACAGGCACACTCTTTGCTGGGTAAAGAACTGGCTGGAGGGCCGGGCCCAGAGAGTGATGGTGAATGGAGTTAAATCCAGCTGGCGATCGGTCACGAGTGGTGTTCCCCAGGGCTTGGTGCTGGGGCCTGTCCTCTTCAATAACTTTATTGATGACCTGGATGAAGGCATTGAGAACACCCTCAGTAAGTTTGCAGACGACACCAAGCTGGCAGGAAGTGTTGATCTGCCTGGGGGTAGCAAGGCCCTACAGAGAGATCTGGACAGGCTGAATCTCTGGGTTGAAGCCAATGGGATGAGGTTCAACAAGACCAAGTGCTGGGTCCTGCACTTCGGCCACAATAACCCCAGGCAATGCGACAGGCTTCAGGCAGAAGTGCTGGAAGACTGTGTAGAGGAAATGGACCTGGGGGTACTGGTCGATGCTCAGCTAAACATGAGCCAGCAGTGTGCCCAGGTGGCCAAGAAGGCCAATGGCATCCTGGCTTGTGTCAGAAATAGTGTTGCCAGGAGGAGCAGGGAAGTAATTGTCCCTCTGTACTCAGCCCTGGTGAGGCCGCACCTCGAGTACTGTGTCCAGTTTTGGGCCCTTCACTGCAAGAAAGACATTGAGGCCCTGGAGCATGTTCAGAGGAGGGCGACAAAGCTGGTGATGGGTCTGGAGCACAGGCCTTATGAGGAGTGGCTGAGGGAGCTGGGATTGTTCAGTCTGGAGAAGAGGAGGCTCAGGGGAGACCTTATCGCTCTCTATGACTACTTGAAGGGAGACTGTAGTGAGCTGGGGGTCGGCCTCTTCTCTCTTGTAACTACTGACAAGGACGAGGGGGAATGGCCTCAAGTTGTGCCAGGGGAGATTTAGGCTGGACGTTAGGAAATACTGCTTTTCTGAAAGAGTGGTCAGGTGCTGGAATGGGTACCCAGGGAGGTGGTTGAGTCACCGACCCTGGAGGTGTTCAAGAAACATTTAGATATAGTGTTGAGAGACATGGTTTAGTGGGGTTATTGGTGGTAGGTGGATGGTTGGACTGGATGATCTTGTAGGTCTTTTCCAACCAAGCTAATTCTATGATTCTACAAATCATCAGTTAATAGAAATAGGAAGGAGTTTTCTAAGCTATGGAAATAAGATTGAACTAATGGAAATCAAAGACGTGGAAGTGAGGGTCTGTTGCAGCAGTTTGAAATTATAGTATATTTATACTGCAGAAATGCAAAGAAATCACAGTTGAAATAAAAATCCATGTCCTTATATCCAAAACTTAAATTGAAGTCAGTTACTTCCTTAATAAAGATTAAATACAAGCTTTCCAAAGTGATTTGTGGAACAGGGTTGCAATATTTCTTCTATTCAAAGTTCTTCCAGCATTTCCCAAGTACTAGGGGGAATTTATCTCCCCCTCCTGGAGTCTTAGCTTATTTCTGCTAGGAAGAGTTTGTTTTATTTTCCCAAACACTATATTCTTGTCAAGGTTTTCTTGTTTGGTAGGCTTGTTGTTTTTGTTTTGTTGTTACTTTTTGTATTCCAATTTGTTCTGGTCTTCTTAAGGGGAGTTTTTAGGGAAGAATATCCAAGTGCAAAATTATGGCAAGTATAAGAATACAAACTGTAAGAATAAGAAATTCTTCAGTTACAAGAATAAAGAGCAAATAAAGACAGTGTTTCTAAAAACTGCTGTTCTTTTTTTTAAGATTCCTGTGTGCCCTTCTGTTTATTCAGTACATGAAAAAGACCATATTCTTTAAATCTTTCCTTGGTCACATTGCAACTGACTGCAATGAAACTCCACCTTACTGGCAGATATTATTCAGTGTGAGTTTGAATGTCAAGCCTCGCTTTTCCTTGCTCAGTCATTCTGGCTCACATTCTGAATCCATTTAACCTTTGATACTTCATCCTAGCTTGTATTTTGAATCCATTTTTCCTTCATTACTTCACTCAAACAGCACAGATATGGGGAGGGGGTGGAGTGGGAAGGAAGGTAAATCATCTGAAATACCAGTTCCTTCAGTTCACAAAAACAGTGTCCAATCTGAGCATTCCTTTAGATACATACTAGTTGTTGCAAACTGGTAATGGGCAAGGTAAGTTTTTTTGAACATTTAGTATTACTTACAGTACATTAAAGTATGTATGACCTGTGTGTACTGTAACCTATTGCTCACATCTCTCTTTATGTTCTTCCTTTTCACTATATGTGACAAGACTTACAGACCCAGTCTGCTTCCACTAGGCTCTGGAGCGTTGTTTTACTAGCTATAACACAAGCAGCTTGTTGCTTTTTCTTTTTTTTTTTCTTTTTTTTTTTTTTCTTTTACAGTCTATTACTTTGTAGCACAACATTCTGTGAAGTAAAGTAATGAGATATGCCTGGGGTCTCACTCAACTTCCGCTACCTCAAATTCAATGAAAACTCAATGCACTTAATTGTGATTTATAGCAGTTAACTTCCATCTATTTTTTTTTTCCTGAAAAGAAATGCCTTCTAAGGCAGAGTTACCTTAAATAGTATGTATTGAAGTTTTTAGTTTTACTTTAGTATTTGGGAAACTAAATTTACTTTATCATTAATTTGTTTGCTTCTTTTAGCAAATATGGCCAAATCCTTCTGGATATTAGTGATATCTTCCGTGTTTGTTTTCTGTATTTACTACTTTTATAATGACAGTGTTTCCCATTTCTTCAAAGTCTAAGCTAGGTAACTTTTGAAATAATAATGCACAGCTTCAAATCTGTGAGATAACAATTAATTGCACCAATGTCTATGGATATACTGCCATTGCACTAGCAATATGGATGGCATCCCTGGAGGCATTCAAGGCCAGTTTGGATGTGGCTCTGGGCAGCCTGGTCTAGTGGTTGGCGACCCTGCACACAGTAGGGGTATTGAAACACGATGATCATTTGGTCCATTTCAACCCAGGCGATTCTATGATTCTGTGGCATGCTGCAAGTAAAGTGAAGAAAAAGCACCAATATGCACTAGCTGTTGCCAAATGATAATTGGGTCTATCAAGCAGGCTTTGAAAGTGAAACTTTGCCTACTTTGGTCTGCAGGTGAACCTTCCTTAAGTTCAAAGCAAGTTGCTCTTTCTTTTACTAGAGCTGATGAGGAAAATATGGTGGAATTTTCTAAGTTAAAGATAATCCTGCAATGAAAATGCTGAATCAACAGGAAAGGCAATTTTGTCAGCAAAATATGCTCAGCTCCTTGATCTTGTTGAAGTTATACCCTTCCACCAAATGTTAGTTCTGAGGGTGAAGGTAATGTAGCAACTAAAGGGTTAGATTTCTTTTCATGAGGTTGTAAAAAGAAAGCCCAATATATTTAATGTGACAACAAACAGAGTTTCTAAAGTAAACCTTTACTTATATCTTTTCAGGAGATGCAAACAATGCATCTGGGAATTCGGCACAAGATGTTTTTTTCCCTGTTCCTTTGAATACAACCATCAGGGTCCATCAGACATGCCTATACGTTACCCTTAGTCTAGCTAAAATTTAAAGCAAGAAAATGCAAAAATGTAATTAGAAGGCTTTAAGTGAAGGGGCTATAAGAACAAGATTGATTATATGTACATATACAAACAGTTCCAAAAGCCGGAGTATTTGTCCTACTGGGATGGAGTAAAGAGCATTGTATGTTGTCGGATCTCTTATCATGTGCAAGCACTTTGATGTATACAGAACATTAACACCTAGAATAAATAATGCCCCCTAGTTAATATGAACAATATTTTTATATTATTGTCAACTGTTTACGAGCTGGTTTGGCCCGGTTCCGTGACTAATGAGGTGGGGGACCCACGGACCCACAACCCAGGAAAGGGGAAAGGTGAAAAGGGTAAAGGGTAGGGAGATGGGCCTAAAAACAAAACAGCGGCAATGATCTGAGGAGGAAAGATAATTTACTAAACAAGATATGGGAATGCAAGGTAACACAATACAATACAATATAATTGGAATTGAGGGTAATAAATCAAAAAAAATGAGAGAGAGAGTGTCCCAAAACCGAAGACCTTACTTTAATGCTGAAGGCAAGACAACTAGGGAGCACACATGCTACAGGAACAAGAAGAAAGGGAAAAGAGGACATCTCGTGACCTGTGAAAACTTTTATCTCTCCCTCTGAACAGAAAACGGAAACAGAACAATGCAAAGTCCTCTGGGGTATGTAGTTCTTCTTCTCTTCTGAGAACCAGGTAGCCAGAGCTGTATACAATCCACGGAACTGGAGTATTAACTCTTTAACTCCCACTGCACTATATGATGTTATTATGTGCAATAATAAAACCATGACAATTTCAATAGAGCTCTTTATTTGTTTCTGTTGCAGTTACATCCCATGAGTTTTTTTTTTATTGTGGGTGCATCCTCTGATGCATGCTAGAGATATCTTAATTGCAGGTGGGGGAGAAACTTTCAATTTCCAAATCACAACCAGGTTAAAAATCCAGTTAATTAAATTTATAGTCTGAAAGCCAGCATTGCCCTATCTTTGATTCTTGTTCAATGACTTCATACATTTTGAAAGGCCTTTTTTTTTTTTTTACATCAGTGCTTTCTACAGTAATTTTTTACTTCTTTCACTTTTAAATCAATTGTTCTCGAGGCTGACAGATAAATTTCCAATTATTTCCAATTGTTAATGGTGCTTTTCATATAAAATCATAGAATCATAGAATGGCTTGGGTTGGAGTGACCTTAAAGATCAGCTAGTTCCAACCCCCTGCCATGGGCATCGTTGCCACTAGATCAGGTTGCCTGTGGCCCATCCAACCTGACCTTGAACACCTGCAGAGATGGGGCATACACAACTGTTCTTGACAACCTGTCCCAGCACCATTCACCCGCTGAACAGAATATGTTGCCCTTAAAATCTAATCTAAACCACCCCTTTTTTAGTTTAAAGCCACCCCCACTGTCCTATCACTATCAGACTGCATAAAGTTGTTTTCCCTCCTGATTATGAGCTTCCTTTAAGTACTGGAAGACTAAATGAGGTCTTTCTGGAGCCTTCTCTTCAGGCTCAATAAGCCCAGCTCCCTCAGACCTTCTCCATGGGAGAGGTGCACCAGCCCTCTGGTCATCTTTGTGTCCCTCTTCTGGACCCGGTCCAACAGCTCCACAACTTTCTTGTGCTGGGCCCTGCAGACTTGGATGCAGTACTCCAGATGAAGCCTCCTGAGGGCAGAGTAGAGAGCAATAATCACCTCTTCTGGCCTGCTGGCCACCCTTCTTTTGGTGCAGCCTAGGATACAATTGATCTTCCAGGCTGCAAGCATACATTGCTGGCTAATGTCAAGCTTTTTTCTACCAGGACCAAGTGCTTCTCTGATGGGCTGCTCTCAGTGAGTTCTTCTCCCAGTCTGTACTCATGTTTGGGTTGATTCTTCCCAGGTGCAGTGTGTTGCACTTGGCCATATTGAAACACAGTATGTTCACGTTGGCCCACTTTTCAAGCCTACCTGGGTCCCTTTTGATGGCATCCCTTTCTTCTAAGGAATCAGCTGCACCACTCAGCTTAGTGTCATCAGAAAACTTGCACTCAATTCTACTATTCAGGTCATTGACGTTGAAGAGCACCTGTCCCAAGACAGATCTCTGAGGGACACCACTCACCACCAGTCTCCACCTGTATGCATAGCCATTGACTACAACCTTCTGCTAACATCCAACCAATTCTTTATCTGCTGAATAGTTCTCCCTTCAAATCCATATCTTTCCAGAACTTCTCAGGCTGCGCATGTGGTCTCCTTTAATGTTGACACTTTTTCTTATCTTCCTATCTATCTCCCTTCTGATGTTCCAGACGCATTTTAAAAAGTATCAACCTGAAAATTTCTTTAGATCAGATGCAAAGCCTTTCTTTTGAAATCACTGAATCAAATCACTGAATTAATTTCTAGAGACCATGATCTTTCCAATAATCAATTTCTTTACAATTTCAATGAATTCAAATGTAAGTTCTGCATGTATTATGCCTAAATATGAAGGATTTTTGCTCACCTGTGTTTTAAGCTGTGTTGTTTTCTGGTTGGTTAGCAACTATGGAACATGACATTGAGAAGGTTTTTTGTAGTTGGTTGAGCAAGTTGCTTGTTGTTCAAAGGATGAGGACCTTGCACTTCCCTCTAAAGATAAGTAGATTTTATGGGTATATTCTTCTGTGTTATGTTGGCAGACAAACAAATATAAACCTTGAAGGTGGGAAATTTTGTGCAGTTGAAGAAGACAGATTTAATACATTCCTCTCAGATTAGGGTGTCAGCACAGATATTGCTGTCCACATGATTATGGAACTAGTGCTGACAATCCTTCAGCCTAAAATCTACTGAAATGTTAAGATTAAGTGCAAGAGTTAACCTTTAAGATAAAAAGATAGACTTTTACCTTCATGTCAGTTATGTCAATAAGGATCTTTATCTTGCAAAATAGATAATATAGATTTATCAGATAAAAAAAAAACAAGCAAACAAAAAAGTTAAATGGATTAGGGTTGAATGTAGAGGAGAAGAGCAATGTTAGAATATATTCCTAATTACTATTTTATTACTTGATAGGTTAAGTTTGGTGGGAACTGAACAGGAATAAAAAGAGCTTAAATTAGATCACATTCAAAAAACCTGTACTTGAATTTTGCTTATATAAATTTTAAAATCTTCACCTTGAGATACATCATGCTGTTTAAACACCAAGCGCACAATGAACATTTATGCACATCTTCCTTTATGTTTACTAGTCATTCACAGCTAGCTGAAAACCTGTATTTTGAGATGAGATGTCCTAACTAATATAGTAATATGAGCAGGAAAGCTATATGCAACTCCTAATTCAGCCATTATTTTTTCCATTATGATGTGATGGTGTCACCAGTTTGTACTTTTTGAAGTCAACTTTGCATAACTCCCCAGTAGAAGTTCACTAGTCATCTATGTAGTATACCAGTACACTGCACATTTGACAAAGTACAGAATCATAGAATTAGCAAGGTTGGAAAAGACCTCCAGGATCACCCAGTCCAACCATCCACCTATCACTAATATTTCCCACTAAAACATGTCCCTCAATACAACATCTAAATGCTTCGTGAACACCTCCAGGGAGGGTGACTCCATCACCTCCCTGGGCAGCCCATTCCAGCTCCTGACCACTCTTGGAGAAGTAGTATTTCCCAATGTCCAACCTAAACCTCCCCTTGAGGCCATTCCCTCTGGTCGTATTGCTAGTTACATGGGAGAAGAAGCTGACCCCCTACCTCACTGCAAACTCCCTTCAGGTAGTTGTAGTGATAACGCCTCTCCTTAGCCTCCTCTTCTCCACACTGAACAATCCCAATTCCCTCAACCACTCCTCATAAGGCTTGTGTTCCAGAGCACTCACCAGCTTCATTGCCCTCCTCTGAATGTACTCCAGAGCCTCAATGTCTTTCTTGCAGTGAGGGGATCAAAACTGGACACAGTACTCAAAGTGCAGCCTCACCAGGGCTGAGTAAAGAGGGATGATCACCTCCCTGCTCCTATTGGCAACACTATTTCTGATACAAACCAGGATGCCATCAGCTTTCTTGGCTACCTGGGCACACTGCTTGCTCATGTTCAACTGAGTGTCAGCTAATAGCCCCAGGTGTGTTTCCTCTATGTGGTCTTTCAGCTGCTCTGCCCCAAGCCTGTAGCATTGCCTGGAGTTTTTTGGCCAAAGAGCAGGACTCAGCATTTGGTCCTGTAGAACTTCATCCCTTTGGCTTCAGCCCAGAATCTAGTCTGTTCAGATCCTTCTGAAGGGCCTTGCTACTCCCAGGCAGATTGACACTTCTTCCCAACTTGGTGTCAACTGAAAACTTACTGAGGGTGCATTCAATCCCCTCATCCAGGTCATCAATACAGATACTGAACAAGATGGGCCCCAATACCAACCCCTGGGGAGCACCACTCATGACTGAACACCATTTGGATTTAACTCCATTCACTACCACTCTCTGCGCCCAGCCATCCAGCCAGTTCTTTACCCAGGAAAGAGTGCATCTGTCCAAGCCATGGGCTGTCAGCTTCTCCAGGAGAATTCTGTGGGAGACAGTGTGAAAGGCTTTGCTGCAGTCTAGGTAGACGTCAACAGCCTTTCTCTCATCCACTAGCCGGGTCACTCGATCATAGAAGTTCAGGTTGGTCAAGTAGGACCTGCCTATCGTGAACCTCCAGTTGTCTCGCACATGCCATGTGATCTCCCTCAAGATGATCTTTTCCATGACCTTTCCTGGCACCAAGGTCAGACTAACAGGCCTGTAGTTCCCTGGATCCTCCTTGCGAGCCTTCTTGTAAACAGAAGTCACATTGGCAAGCCCCCAGTCCTCTGGGACCTCGCTGGTTGACCAGGAACACCGATGATGGAAATTGGCTTGGCTATCACCTCCATCAGCTCTCTCAGCACCCTCGGGCGGATCCCATCAGGCCCCATGGACTTGTGGCAGTCCAGGTGGTGTAGTAGGTCTCTGACTATTTCCACCTGGATCATGGGGGTTCATTCTGCTCTCCATCCCAGACTTCCAGGTCAGTGGGTAGAGTACCCTGAGGATCATTGTTTTGACTTTTAAAGACAGATGTAAAGAAGGTATTGAGAACCTCAGCCTTTCCCTTATCCTCAGTGTTCACATTCCCCACTGCATTCAGATGGAGATTTTCCTTAGCCCTCCTCTTACTGCTAATATATTTGCAAAATGTTTTTTTGTTCTCTTTTATCCCAAGGGCCAAGTTGAGTTCAAGCTGGGTTTTTGCCTTTCTAATTTTTTTCCAAAAAGTATGCTGGTTGAAAATATGTGGTTAAATAAATTGCAAATACGATTAAATTTGTTTTGCTGTTGTTGTTGTTGTTTTATAAAAAGAGCTGCAACCAATTTGAAATGTGAGGAGTAGCATGAGTAACATGCTCACCAAGTTTAGCAAGTAACTCAGCAGAATAAAAACTTGTATAGGAGAAGATATAGTACAATACAATACAATAATAGAATATTCTGAGTTCAAAGGCACCCACAAGGACCGTGGTGTCCAACTCCTGACTTTACATAGGACTACTCAAAATTAAAACTCAATGTCTGAGAGCATTGTCCAAAAGCTTCTTGAACTGCTTGATAACTGCAGGCTTGATAATATGACCAATGTCCTGAGGAACCTGTTTCAGGGCTGAATCACCCTCTCTCAGTGAGGAACTTCTTCCTAACAATCAATCTGACCATCCCCTGGTACATCTCCATGTTGTTCCCTCAGGTCCTGTGGCTGTCACTAAAGAAAAGAGATCAGAACCTCCCCTCCACTCCCCTTGTAAGGAAGGTGTAGGCTACCATGAGGCCTCCTCCCAGTCTCCTTTTTCTCCAGCCTGAATAAACCAACGAACCTCAGCTGCTCCTCATACATATTTTTTTCATATTCCCTTCTAGACCCTTCACCATCTCTGTAGCCTTCTTTTACACTTTGTAAAGCCACAACTGAAAATCTGCTTCAGTTCACTACATAAGTACCCTGTAAAGAATTGCTCAAGGCTGGAGAAATAACTTTTTCCCCTTTTTGTCAGAAAAAAGAATCAGAAAACTCGCTTTGGTTACAAATGAAACATATTCTAAAAATTTCCCTGCAAGTAATTGAACATTTTTTTCTTCAACATTCTCTTGTATTTTGCAACCCCTTTATTTTATATTATCTCCTTTGTTTTTTGGTTTTCTTTTAGATTTAAACTGTTAAATGTTTGTTAACAGGTTTCTTTTGTTCAGTTTAGTTTTACAGAACTTCGCACAACTACATTTTAAACCTGCTTATAGTATTATTTTTGTATTAATAAAGTACAATTAATTCCTCCTAAATAGTAATAACTGCAATAATGTAATAGTTAAATTCTAACATTTATGTACAATAGGTAAACAATATTCTAAACAAATTTATTTTCTCCAAAACTGACAATATAAAGTTAGTAATTGCTGCATTTGTTACTACATATCATTTCTAAGAGGCTACAATTTTTGGTCATCCATTTATTGGTTGAAGACATAGAAACAAAAGAAGTAGAGGAATTCCATCCTTTCACTACTATTCCTATGAGTCGTTGGTATACTTCAAATGGATAAGTATCACAGAATCTTAATGTGGCTTGTAGAAAGGACAATATACTTTCACTTGCCTTAGAAAATCTACAGATGAACATACAAATAGAATACTGTAAGCAACAAAACAGTCTGGTGGGAGTATAATGGGTCATTAAAACAAAACTTTATGCCCAAAACCCAACTACCAGAAACAAGTATGTACTTCAGTGATTCATGAATGATAAGCACAATATAAGCACAATACCATTTAGCAATTACATCAAATATACATAAGGTTGTTCCTCTGACAAAAGTTAGCAACAGATGAAACTAATTCCCTGCAGGAGACAGAAAAGGCACCAGAACA
>NW_018363981.1:588186-685132 GCF_002078875.1 Numida meleagris | reverse complement strand
AAAAAATAAACAGGAAAAAAAACAGTGCTTTACTTCATTTTTTGATCTTGCATCAGTTTGTCAGTTGCTGAAGTTGGGTGTCCAATAAATAGAGAAACCTAAAAAGTTAAAGGAAAAGCTCCACAACTCATATAGTCTATTCTTGTCTCAGGAAAAATATACTTTTTACAATAAATTGAGCCAGATAAAGTTTACAAATGCAAGAAATAAAGAAGATCCCAAGAGTTCTAATACCAAATACTACTTTTGGACAAGTAGAAAAGGAAATCTTTTGGGATCAATCTACCTGACCCAGTGTTACTACACAAATTTTAAATTTCCCTCCTCAGGATTCAGTATGTTATCTGTTATGATTCAGTATCCCAGGCATCCTTAATGCTGTTCTCACCCTTGTATACAGAGTATTGAATTTGATATTATTTTGTCTTTGCTAATTAGTATCATCAGCTCTATCTTGGTTGCAGTCTCCCAGGAAACGGTATGTACTCTCACATCAACTATATTTATACTGTGGGAGAAAATTTGATTTGAGACTAGAAGAAACTAAACCCATCTAAAAGAATTTTATTAAAAAGGCAGTGAAGAAAAAGCATTATAGGTTTTGATCTTGATTATCTCTGAACTTTAGTTTAACCTATCTCAAAATAAAGCCAAGTACCTCATATTAATTGCAATTTTAATCATGTATTTAGATGAAGATCACACTGTTGGTTTTTTTTTTAATGACTGTACTAGAACACACCTACTGTACATTGTAGATGTGCCAGCTCTTAAATATTTATGAAAATAATACCAGCTGGATTGTTTTGTAATATGAGAGACATAATAGCTTATACTCATTATCATAAATGTATACATAAAACAACTCATGTTGAAAATTTTTCCCCTTCAAGATAAATGAATTTTGAAAATCTATTCAAAAGTTAGGCTGATCCATGTCAAATACTGAAATTTTAGAATCATGTACTGTGTGTAAATGAAATATCATATAAGTGAAAAGAAACACTGTATGTAAAGGAACGTGTGAAGGGTTTCAGTGGAGTCGCAGGGACTGAAAAATACAAAGCATACACAAGAATTCTACAGAAGCAAAACAAAAGCAGTTCAAATATGGTGGTTAAATAGTATCTCATGCTGTTCACATTTCATCTTTTTAAATAATTTTTAAATTTAATCATATAAATGATCGAAGATGGAAAGAATATTTCAAATCAGCGAATTCAGTAACTAAAGGGGGGGCTATAAGAAGGAAGGGGACAAACTCTTTAGTACGGTCTGTTGTGAGAGGGAAATGGTTTCAAACTAAAAGAGGCAACACATAAATTGGATATAAGGAAGAAGTTTTTTACAGTAAGTAAGGGTGGTGAGGCAATGGAACAGGTTGCCCAGACAAGTGATGGTAGCCCTGTCCATGGAGGCATTCAAGCCCAGGCTGGATCAGCCTCTGAGCAACCTGATCTGGCTGTAGATGTCCCTGTTCATTGCAGGGGAGTTGGACTAACTAACCTTTAAAGGTCCTGTCCAACTCAAAAGATTCTATGATTCTATGAAATTCCATAAACTGCTACATATTTAAATGAGGAAATAATAACAACTTCTGTGGAAAAAGGCTATAAAATCAGATCACTACACTTTATAACTTTTGAAAATTATGCTATTAATTATTTTCTAGACAGAATATCTCAATTGTGAAGAAGGTCAACTTGATAGTGCAAAGTCAGTTTTCTTATTTCTCTGCTCATGTAAATAAATTTTCATATTCTAGGTCAAATCTCATGAATAATACAGGCAGCCAGTTAAGAACCTAAACACAGATTACAGTCCTCAAATCTCCCATTCAAATGCAGCATAATTCTGGAGTTTCAAGATAACATTTCCATATCTTTTTTTTCTTCTTGGCATATTTTCTAGGGACCTGAGATTTTCAGTTTTTCTCAGCACTATCCCAGTTTTGATTAAATTGAAGGTTTTTCTCTATCCTCTATCAAACATTTTTTTTTTTTAACATGGCATAGAAAATAGAGGAGACAGTTCCAGCATATAAAATAGCCTGACACTTGGAGTGGGGTTGTGGTAGGATGGTTTGCAGCCCTCTCCTACTCAGTTATATCAGGGATGGTGTTTGAGCTTCCTGTGTCCTGAGAAAGAGTTCTCAACGCTTTTTGGATTATTAATGCTACCTCTTCCTATGGGATTCTCAGATAAGTCACTTATGGTTCTTGGAGGGAAAAAAAACCCAGTTACCTACAGGTGAGTAATCTGGATGCTTAGTCAAAAGGTCACTTCACTTCAGTGGCTTGGTGAGTAAGTCTAAACATTGTCTTGTGCACACACTGGCCTCAGGAAGCACCTTGCTGACAGCAGTTGCTGCTGAGTCTCCCTCAAGACATATATCTATATAGACATGTATCTAGAATGTAAAGGTTCGAAAGTCACAAGTCAGGCATAAAACTCCAATAGAAAAACAGTCAATCCAGTCAACTTCATTTATCTCATCTCTGGACTCAGCTATGTAGGAATAGCTTTTACTGAAATCAGAGGCACTTTTTTTCAGCAGTGTGAGGAGTACTTGTCCTCTCTGAGGTAAGATTCATCACTTGGTGTCATGGAGCATCACTAGGGGTTTGGTGTTGTACCAAAAGAGTACCTCAGTACTGGACAAAACCACAAACTCTATTCTCAATATGAACACAGGAGGCATCCCTAGAACAGTAATTGAATATTCCTACAGATTTTTTAATGTAAATATTGGTATTGTTTTTCCTTCCCTAACATCCTTTGAAAATCCTTCAGGTAGTCCTTTAGGAAAAAGCATTCTCCCTTTATCATCATCTAGTACTCTTGCAGCAATCTTGCAGCGATCTTTCTCCCACTTAACACTAGACAGGATTAGAGGAAGAAAAATAGCACTTAACCTTGTTTAGAGAAGTGAGATACATTTCAGACAAGGGAATAAAACCCAGACAGTTGTAGTCAGGCTTGTACATACTGAGCCTGGAGTTTAAAACAAAAGTAAATTCTCTTAGGGTAATGCAGCTCTGGGCCACAAAGCAGCATCGGTGCTGAGGAGAGGAAGCATTTTTAAGGATTAACTAAGATGTTATAAAAGTAGCTGTTCCGAATATACAATTTTTTTTGAACTTGCAGACCTATACTTATGCTACTGTTTTTCATTTATGAAAACAAAACTTGTGATAAAAAATGCTTTCTTTAAAATAAAATCTGAACATTATTTTTAATGTTTTGAGAAAATTAAATTTTCAATTTCAGCTGTATTTTCCTGAAGAAATAACCTAATTTTCAAAGTAAACTCAACTGACAAGTAAATTGGTTGTTGAGAAAGGAAATGAAAACACACAAAAAGGAAAGGAAGGTTGCGCATGAAAGATATGAAGGTGTAAAGTTAGTAATATCACCAGCTGACTTCATAGCTCTCAGTTTGTCTCATAAAGAAACATGTAAAATGTTTACCTCTTTTGTCTTTAGAAAAAAAAAGGAAGGAAAAGACTGTCCTCTAAATTTGAAACAAGTGCACGTTCATGTGCACACATACATACATGCACATATTTAGAGGAAACTGTAATATTAGGGGGTTGATCATAGATCAACTCCAAAGGCTTTTTGTTTCTTCTAATCATTATTACGAACAATAACAATTTTTTTTTTAATTTCTTTTGAGTATGCAGTCTCTCACATCTTCCCGCACACAAACACATGCACAGAGTGTAAGCAAGAAGAAAAAATGAGCTAGGAGAAGAATTAAGTTGCTTTACTAAGCTGCATTTCCAGTTCATCTATTTATAGCAACAGTAGGGTATAAGCTAAATAGCATTATGCAGGTTTATGCAAATTGTTCAGGATGAAAAGGGAACACGAGTGGAAAGAAAATAAGTACAGCATTGAAGGCCACCAGAAATCTCTCTTAATGCTGAGTATGACTAAAGAAATGGAAAACACAACACAGCATAATGTTGTCTTCTTACTTTTAACTTTAAGTACTTGTAACCTTACAGAGGAGGGTAGCACTATCTTGAGAGTTTAAACTCAAAATAGATCCAGTAACATCTGTGCTGTTAATGTGACCTAATTAGTTGTTACTACTAGCAGAACTCACATGAAGAATCCCATTACATAGATTAGATATAAAATAGACTGAGTTTGGCCCTTGGTAGTGATCAAGTGGAACAGAAGTTTAATATCTGAAACAACCTTTTTCTGAGTGTCCTGGTTTCCTGGAGGAGGTGAAGCTCTAGTTTATTTTTTAAAAAATAGCAAAGGACTATATCTGTTTCCTATTGAGTAATGGAATGTAAGTCGTAACTGGTAGGGAACACGTTGGTTGTCTGTAACATGCTATGTGCTGAAAGCATTATTAGCTTTGTAGTTGCCATCAGAAAACACTAAAATTAGCAGGAACAAATAAGAATTTTTTTTCCCACCAATATGAACTGACTACAGCTATTTCAACTGTTGTTGTTAAATTCACAACATCAGTACACTTTTTCCTCTTTGACAGGAGGCTCTGCAAATAAAAATATGCAAGCTTTAATGATGCTTACTCAAGAAAAATTCCCAAATGAAATCAGTATGTAGTTCTGCCCAAATCAAAAAATCCAGAAGGAAGCCTCAGGTCTGACACTTGATGGAGTTACTTACAGAACTGTTAATAAGTGCATTGTGATGGAAAGTTATAGCAGAGCGTGTCATGAATAGTACTTGACATACAGAAAACATACATGGTTGAAAAAAAAACAGAAAAAAAAGCAACTGATAACATCAATTTTTTAAGCAAAAAATAAAGCAAACAAACAAAAAAGCAGTTTATTAAATTTCCAGTTCATAAGTAATAATGAATGCCATGCTTTAGCATAACTGATCCAAGAATGGAGTGTAACTGGAGATGAGCAAAAATGGGAAGAGACCAGATCTGTTGAATATTACTTGCTATAATTCTATTTTATGGAAATGGATGGATGAAAATATGGATAGGACTGAATTGTAGAATAATAAATAATTATTGTATTGCAATATTTATTTTTGTTTATATTCTGGCTTTTCCTAAGCAAAATTCTTGTCCTTACACACTCTGAAATATTTATAAACTACATACTATTAGGTGAGCAAGACTGCTAAATGATCTTAACAAAGTCATTACCTTAAAAAATGGCAGTATAAATAGAGGAGTTGATACCTTACCTAGGAAAAAGGTAGAGATATAGTACTAGGGCTGCAGTGAATACCAGAATTCGTGGACATGTGATGTTGCCAAACATTGCCAGCATCCTAATGTCAGTGTAACAGAACCTGTAAAAGAGAATGGAATGCCTGATATGAAAGCAAGTAAAACTAAAAATATTTTTGTCTGAGTGCTATTAATTTTAATGAGTGCGATTTTACATCTCAGGGATTCTTAAGGATACATTGATCAATCAGATCACCTGCATAATAGGAATCGCTAGCAAATCTGCTAATCAGTTTGAGAAATCTTCATTGTTCTGTTGCATGGGTAACTACTGAGATTCTGAGTGAGAAGAGTTGAGTTAGCTTTGATTTATCTGTCTTTTTCTGAAAGGATTTGCAGAAGAAAGCTTCTGGAAACTCAAAAATACTTGTATTTTGTCTGAGAATGGATGCAGTTTTATACAATTGTATTTATTGTGAGATGTCATCTGTGGAATTGGATCAAAACAATCTGCTACTCAAGGAGACCAATGAAGATAAAATAATAGATTTATCAGAAGTCAAAAATCAAACAAAAATCACAGTGCCTGGCCTTGGATGAAAATGTCATTCTGAAGACACCAGTGTGATGAAAGATCTGTCTTACCTGAAGGAAAGAAAGGAAAAGGTTGCCAGCTGCTGTAGGGTAATGTGATATTTCTGGTTTCTAGACTGCAATACACAGATAACAAGGTAGTCCTGAAAGCTGTCTCTAGACTTGGTTACTTCATAACTGCACTAACAAGGCAGGAAGCATGAGCTATTAAGCTCTGATGCAAATACAAAGCCATGTAACTTGCAACTTACATAGTTTTCAGCAGTTTACCTGTTACCTCTGCATGGAGCCACACTGGACCATGAGAGTGTATCAGAATATACATAGCCAAATCTGAGAATGGCTGCATCATACCCTCTTATTTCTGTTCTCAGCTGGGGTCTAACTTAAACATCTAAATTGAAATGATTAATGCAGCTGGTGTGTGTGCTTTATGGGTCTTGCAAGATGCTTTATGATTACTTATTTTGCTCTTAGATTTTTTTAAATAAGTAATTTAAGTATGACTGTTGTACACCGCATGGCAAAGTATGCAGCAACTGTTCTGAAGAAGCTTTGAAACCTTGAGCATGTCATTTACATGCTGTTGATATCTATGGGCTCATGAAAGAAATCTGAATTTTCCCTGACAATACAGGCAGGATGCACTGGGGAGTGGTGAGACAGAAGGATGGTCAGATGGGATGTGGTATTTGGGGAAGTTCCTAAGAGCTGTAGCTTACAAGTTGCCATAAAAGAAGCAGTCAATGAATTCTGCATTAAACTTCTTTCCTAAAATTTTGCCTATAATGAAGTCTTACGATGGCTCTACTTTTAGATGAAGGTTAATCAGATTTGATGCTGTACTGATAAAGAAAATGAATGAGTTGTCAATAGTTGGAATGATCCAGATGACCTGCTATAAATCCATACTGACTGAAAAGTATGTTGCTTCTTCACTGGAAAGATTCATATATAAGTTCAGTAGGTCTTCTTTACAGAAGTCTCACACTCTCCTAGAAGGCTTAGAGCAGAAGATAGAGGCAAAGGACTTAAAAGGTCTTAATGTCTGCACTCTGATTGGCAGAGGACTGGAGAAAAACAATTCCCATTTTCTGCTGGTAAATCAGCCACTTTAACCATTTTGTTTTTCAACTCAATCTCTTAATTGCTTCACTAGTAGCCTTTTCTGACAAGTGACTTGAGGTCAAAACCTTAGTGTAATTTCCGTCTCAACTGACTTTTTTTTTTGTTTCCACTAGACTACACAATTAATTAGACTTCAGATAAAATTGTGGTTAAAATAGCCTGAGCACAAAAACACTGGGTGGTCCAAAGGAAACCAAGTGAGCAAAAATGCTATTGTTAGATATGAGCAGAAGCTAAGGCATAGGCTTGCCCTTAAGTGATGACTGTTATAACCTAAATTTGTGTTTGAAGGACTCAGGTGTGTTCTGAGTACCTTTGGTAATTGTTTGTCTCTTAAAATTGATTCTTGTATGAAGAAGAACAAAAGGAAACATTTAAACCTACAATTTATTTGGAGTACACTGTTCAGGTTTAGCACTGTTTCCTATAAGCTGCACTTGTAGATGTTGGAAGGCTTTCCTTTATTGTCACTGGGGAAAGTATATTTCAGTTTCTTGGTAGAAGGACTTGGGTTGATAGTGAAAGGACAAGGGGGAATGGTTTCAAACTAAGGGGAGATTTACATTAGATATTAGGAGGAGGTTTTTCACTCACAGGGTGGTGACGCACTGGAACAGGCTGCCCAGAAAGGTTGTGGATGCCCCATACCTGGAAGCATTCAAGGCAGGGTTGGATATGGCTCTGGGCAGCTTGGTCTAGTGGTTAGCGACCCTGCACACAGCAGGGGGGGTTGAAACTAGATGATCTTTCAGGTCCTTTTCAACCCAGGACATTCTATGATTCTATGATTCTATGACTCTATTTAGGTGAGATCAAACTTACAGTTCAAGTCATATAATTGTATAGGTGGTATGTATCAGCAATATCTGGTTTGCTTGTTCTCCATCAGAATATATGAAATACAAATTAAACATCAAAATCTCAAATTTAAGGAACAGTTATAGTGATGTTCATGAAATTCATTCAAATAGTATTTCAGTAGCCTTACAGAAATCTAGTCTGTATTTCTTGAAAGTGTGAGTGTGGTGCCTGTAGTGATTCCAAATAAAAGCTCTTCATTATTTGGAAAAATAAGCTTTGACTTTTTTCAACTTTGGCTTTCCTCTAAATCTAGAAAGAACAATGAAAATATTTCAGAAATACATGAGGAAGTCAAAGCAATATATTGAATCTTTATGTTTAAACCTGACAATTCCTACCGTTTTCTGAAGGACCTCTGATGTGCCCATTTCACTGCTTTTCTCTTGCTAGACATATCTCTCTGCTTCTGTGGTGGCATTAATAAGCTGCTCCTGCTAGAATGAGTCTGCAGAAATTTCTCAATAGCTTTACGCAGTCCTGACTTTTACTGACAGGGAATGAGAAGAAGAAAAGATTTCTATCCCTGTTTCAGATGATAGATCATGCCATGCTGTTAGAGGTAGGCAGTACTAACTATGGATAAAGCATGAAGAACTTTGCGAATCTTACTCAGGCAAAAATTAACCAAGACAGAAATTTTAGTGGTGCCATACCTTGATCGTGCTTAATTCTAAACTTGCTCTGAATCTGAAAAACTCTAGTTCCATGAAAAACATTGCTTCCAAAGATGCTGGAAGCCAGTGAATCAGGCAGTGAGTCCTTGAAACTGTGGGAGGTGACGAGACAAAAAAACGTATTGATTTCAGTACAGTAAAACAGAACAGACAGTGAAAAATAAATCATTGTTAAATGGATAATCCATGTAAACAAAATAAATAAAAATAGACATTCTGAAACTCTCAGTAGCCTTTAATTCAAAACTGCTCCTAAGGTCAGCAGCAAAATGTAGAGAGATTTCTGCTCAGTGTGACCTAGATACTGCCCAGCTCTGATTAAAAAAAAAAAAAAAAAGTTTTCCACTTCCATTGACTCAAACAATCAAATCAGATTGTTTCTTATGGAAAAAGCTGAAAAAAGCAGATAGGTTTTGCAATGCAAAAGATGATTAAACCACGCTCTAATTGTCTTTTTCTGTCAATACGACACCTTTTCCCAAAGTCGTCTTTGGTTACAAATGAAGGAAGAGCTGACTTAGATTTGGCCAACATCCAGAACTTCAGAGTATTATATCAAAACCAACCACATATCTTCCTTAGAATTGAAGTAGAAGTGCAGTATAGACCACAAAGTGTTGTGCATAGTTCAAAAAACCTGAACTAAGCTGCTGTCATCTACAAAAGGTAAGTTTACTTGGAAAACACAGCGCTGTGTAAAATGCATTCCAGTAGTTTTATAGCTGGCTATTTACCATAATAATATTCTTGTTTCAGACACAGATTCTGATGTTCTTTCTTTATATTCTTCCATCAGGTGGTAAAAAAAAATAGGCTTTTCAATATGCAGGGTAAGGTGAAGTATTTGCCCTGTGATATGAGACACTGTATAAAGAATGAAAGATTTTAATTAATCAATGTGACATTTCTATTTTCCTACAATGACTAGGCAGATGAATCTTCAACAGTTTACTGCTTCCCCCTGACCAAATAAGAATGGTTATGTATATATTTCACACCTATGGGCCTTCTTTTCCAGATGTATGTACTAACTAACCCAATCTAAAGTTCTAATAAGCACAAAAACAATCTAAACCACATGGCATCTTGTGGGGAATTATTCCCCTTCCATTTTCCTTGCAGCAAGCTGAGAACCAGAAGAAAGAATAATAGCTATTAGAATGACAAATCTTTCATTTCCTAGAACTGGGCAGCTATTTTGAAGAATGAGATGCAAAGTACTGATTTATCCCTTCGGATACAAGAGCTCAGAAGGAAGCTGAGGACAGGTGAAAATATAACTGTATATCTGTCTAATATATGTGTGACTTAAAGGAATTTATGCACCAAAGTGAACAAGGGGATGTATTTTAGTAGCCTTCCAAACAATTTGGAGATATTACAAAATAGAGGAAGCCTATATTTATTACATTTCATTTCAGTTAAACATCTATTCCTGTCACCAGCATCTAGGCATCACAGGGGTTACAGAAATCTAAATAGTAGCTACTTTTTACAGTTCTGCAGCATATGAGGGAATAATTCACAGGCTACAAATCAGTCTCAGAATACCAAAATGAGATTCAGTGGTATTGCATTGTATTATTTGATGGCAATTTGGCAATAGTACTATATGACAGTGGCATTATAAACAACACTACAAGCTCTTTTCAAAACAACACTAAGATTCCCATCAAATTCTTGATGAGGCACGGTGCAGTTCTGTGCGGGATGAAAATTAATTCCTGTCACAAGAGTAGCCCTCCACAGCCACTGTCTGATTTGTACTCCCAGAAGTGCAGAAGCACACATAGGAATGTGCTTTCTCAAAGACTGTCTCAATCACTTTACCCAAATATTTTAGACTCTAGGAGGCAAAACCCATAAAATCAGCATGTTTATTCACGCATACAAGGCTTTATTTCTCAAAGGAAGGAGGAATCACATATCTTCATACATAATATACTAATATATCTACGTATATTCACACATATTTCTATTTTTGCATGTTGTTTTTCTATAATTCTATATCTTTTAATAGATGCGCAAGTGGGCAGAGAACACAAGGCTGTCAGGAAGCAGTCGCAGCTCTAAGGCTTGCACGGCTGCCGCGACGCAGAGCCTCGGGCGTTCCGCGGGAACAGGCGGTCATCGCGCAGCTTCCGTGCCGGGTCCGCGACGTGCCCGGTTTCTCGAGCGAGGGGCGCGCAGGCGCCACTCACTCCCCGGCCTCGGTGAGATGCTCTCGGACGTGAGAAGGGAATCGCCCTGCCTTTTTCTGTCTCCTGCTTTTTCTCCGGCCTTGCTGCATTCCTTTTCCTCCGTTTAGCCCAGTCTCCTGGCTGGATTTCATTTTTATCTCCTTGGGCTTTTTTTGTTTGGGGTGTTTTTTTTTGTTTTTTTTTTTTTTTTAATATTTTTTTAATGTTACCTACCCCTGGGAGCCCGTTTACCACCCGCTCTCCGTAGGTACTGCTCCTCCATACAGCGGTATTAAAAGGGAGACCCGCGTGTCGATTATCCCCTACTCCCTTTCTCTCTGCTTCCACGTACCCTCTGACCCCACCCGTCACTCTGCTCGATTTCAAACCTTCGTATGGTGTTTTGGTGTCATTAGGAGATTAACATCCGTGGAACACCAGGAGAGGAGGAGGAGGGGGGAAAGGAGAGAGAGACGGCACGAGTGAAGCTGTCCTCCCGCCGCCCTAGCCATCCTCGGCTCCTCGGTGGCAGCGGAGGGGGCGTTTTCAGGCGCCGCTGGCTGCGGACGGCGGCTGCGAGCTGCGCCCGGTGCCCGCAGCCGCGGAGCTGCGGCGGCGAGAGCTGGCGGAGGACCTGCGGCCGCGGCTCCTGCTCGCAGCCCCCCTGTCTTTTATGAGCAGCGAGGCGGAGGAGCGGCAGCGGGGGACAACAGGAGGAGCATTTCTTCCCCGGGGTTTATGAATGGCAGTGATATGGAGGAAATACCGTTTCATAAAGTCAAGACCAAGAGGAAGAAGTGCTTCCACTGCTGCTGCTCTCCGCCTGCTGCCGCGGTGGCGGGAGCGGGAGCCAGGCTGGGGGAACCTCCTCCTCTGCTGCTGCTGGATGCCATTGCCTGTGAAGACGAGTTCGACTGCAAGGAGCTGGAAGCTCTTTTCCAGAGCTACAACCTGAAGCTGGAGCAGAAGTCCACCCTCAAAGCGCTGGCCGTTCTCATCGTGCTCACTGCCAGCCTGGCCCTCATGGAGCTGCTCTCTGGACCCAGCTTGACCATTTCCAAAGGCTCACACCCGGTGCACTGCATCATCTTCCTTTCTCTCTTTATCGTCACTAATGTCAAGTACCTGCAGGTCACCCAGCTGCAGCAGATCGTCAAGCTCACCTTGCTCTTTAGCTTCACCTTCTCCTTCCTTTGCTGCCCCTTTTCACTAGGCGCCTACGGCATGGAACCCCCCAGCGCCCCGGAGCAGGGCATGTGGCAGCTCATGCTGGTCACCTTCGTTTCGTACTCACTCCTGCCCGTCCGGACCCTGCTGGCCATCGTTTTCGGGCTCGTGGTGTCCGTCTCCCATCTCATCGTCACTGCCACCTCCGTCAGCACCAAGCGGCAGCGGCTCTGGAGGACGGTGAGAAAAGGCCGGGCTGGGCCGGAAACTGCAGCAGGGCACGGCCGGGCGGTGCATGCCCGGCAGCTAGCCGGGGAGGTGCCGAGCAGCGCGGTGCTTTCGGGGGCGGCGGGGGTGCACTCCTCCTGCGGCGCGGCCAGCCGGAGGGTGCACTGGAGAGTGCCCGAGGTGTCACTAGCGGGGAACGGGGCAGCGCGCCCCAGTGCTTCAAGCGCTGCCTATAATTACCGAAAGTTTCCGAGAGACAAGGGGATATGGGGATTCCTGGAGAATAGAACTCTCGTCTTTGTAGCTGTGAAGAAGACGAGGGCTGGGGAAGGGGAGCCGGCGGCAGCATTTGTACACTGGGGCATGCTCAGGTGCACGTCATGCACAGTCAGTGCAAATCCAGTACATATAAACATACTTGAGTCAATACAAACTTGGAATAGACAATAAGCTGTGTGTGCTGGTAATGCTTTTTTTTGGTTCGTATGCCCTCTGTATATAAGCCTTGGAGCCTTCATGTCCGTAGCTCATCTCAGGAGGGCTATGCAGAATCGATCCAAAATACGTGGGAAAGTTGAAGGAGGAAACCCACCTCATTGTTCTCCCAGTGAGCCAGGCATTCCCATTTTACTTTCTCCGTGGCAGCTGCTGCCCCCTTTCCACAGACGTTACCTGGGTAATGTTCCTTACTAGGAAGTGAACTTCCTAGCAATTCCTTTCCCTCTCTGAATTAATCCAGAAAAAAAAACTCATTCCGCAGCAAGGATCTTCGGAAATGTGCTTCTGCGCTCTCTTCTCCCTCCCCTGAGTAGCTATTTATAGCCCTGCAGGGCTTTCTCCAGCTCCAGTGGCCTGATGGGCTTCACCGGCAGTGGGAGGAGAATGAGAGGATGCACGTATAGGAAATGCTGGGCCTGGGAGTCAGGGTTTGCTGCTTAAGGCCGTATTATATGGTGACTGGGAGAGAGAAATTAAAAATTTTTGTGCCCTCTTTGGTATTGCATTGATCTTATTTGCCTTCAGGAGAAATACATGGATTCTGGGGTGTAAATTGGTGTTAAATATCAAATTAATGCATAATTTAAGTACATGGTACATTACTTCTGCTAAACTCTGACATTATTGTCTGTGGACTGATAAGACTGTGTTGTGATGCTAGGACATACATGATGCAGATCTAAACATTGCAGTAACATTGCAGACTCGTACACCTTTGTGCCCAGAAGTGTAAATTCTCCTTCCTCCATATGTGCATATGTGCCCTATAGTGGCATACATACAGATACTAGAGATACAGATGCTGAGACATATAGGATTATTTATGGCTTCATGCTGCTGAGCTGCTAGGCAAAATAAATTGTATATTTTAAAGGGGAAGAGAGAGATAAGCTGAGCTTTATGATTTACCCAGATAATCTGATGGTCTATTTTTAAATGCGTGATTTAGAGTTTCCATGAGGGGGAGAGCTGATGAAATGCAGAAACACTAAGAGGAGCCTTCTTTAGAAGCATACAAAAAGATACTAAAAACACTAGAATGTATCTCTTTAGGTAGGACTGGAGATAGCTCTTTTTACTAGAGTGCTAGTTAGTCTTTGTGGGAGTCCAGGCTATCCTTGCTGCCCCAAAACAGAGACAGGTTTTCTTTTATACTCAGTGTGGCTGTTCTAGATGAACGATATAAAGAAACTGACAATAATGTCTGCTCTCTAACTTATCTAACCAAGGGCTTGAAAATGAACAATTTTAAAGGAAGGAAATCTGCTATCTTTCTTTCTTTGCGCTAGTTTAAACTCAGTTATTGAACAGACAAGAGGGTGTCTTAGAAAAGCATAGAAGTATTCAACTAGCTACTGATGTAACACAAGTACATTTCTTCAGCACCCTCTCCTTCCAACTGAAGTAATTTCAGTAATTTGTGTGCAATCCTCTGAACAGTACATTTTGCTGATAACAGGAGGCTGAAACCAGCTCCAAGTCAAGTGAAATAACTGGTCTGTAAACTTCTATCACACAGAATTGCACATTCTTTTGTTTAATATTTGCAAGCAAAAAGTCTTCTGATTTGAAGACAAACCCCATGTGTGGAAGGGACCCTTCTCTTATATAAAAGTTGTTTTTTTTCTTTTCCAAAGAAGAATTTCAAAACACTTGAAAATTTAACAGTCATGTAGAAGCCACATCATCTGAATTTTATTTGCCCAGAGTGACAGAAGCTCAGTGTTTTTTGTTAAAGGCTAGAATGTGTGCTGTCTCTCAGTCTGGATCTGAATTCTATCACTGGATTTTATCATGACCATCCTTATACTTGAAGCCACTTCATGCAGTCAGCCTATTAAGGAGACAGGGCAGCTGTATGCAGAGGTGCAACTGCATGAATGCCTGTGCTCTTTCTCCCAGCTGCATGCCCTCAGAACTCAAGTGAAGTGGTGAATTTCAATTGTTAAATTAAAATCTATTGTATCCAGAAAGGCACAAGCACCAGCACCAACCACTGAGACCAGTGTTCTCTTAAAGAAGGCTTTGATTTTTGGATAATTCAGGCAGGGAACAGATTTGCATATTATTTAATTTCAGCTTTACAAGAATGCTGATCTAGAAACATCCACTGAAGTTTAACTTTCAACTTCAAGCAACACCAGGTGTTTCATTGTGTTTCAAGTTCAAGCCATTAAAAAATGGACTTGGGTTATGCTATATAAGGAACCTCTATATGCAGATCTTTGAATGTCAAAAGAAAGCCTCACTGACTTGTGAGCATCCTGTGGCATCCTTAAAATTAACATTCATATAAATATACAAACACTTCAGTAGTTAAAATCAATAGCTCAGCTTAGTGTGAGAGAAGTTTGTTATGAGGTCCGTGTTGTAGAGCACATATGCTTTGAGCATGAGTGGGCGGTCTGTGGAGATCAGGGTCTCCTTTCTCACAGCTCTCTCCATCATGAGATATCATGTTATCTCAGAGTTGAGACACAGGAATGTGGAGAAGTGAGAGGAGAGGAAGGAGGTAAAGGGAGTTGGGGGAATAATGTGGCAGAACTTGAACTGCTTCTTTCCAGTCAGTGTCTGGTTTTTACCCAACAGGAAGATTCTAATATGCTAATCTGTGTTATTTCCTGAGGGAAATGTAATAATGGTTAAAGAATATCAATCATTCATAAAGTATTGTACACAACCTTGACCACAGCTGAAGTAGGTTCATGGCAAAAGGTATGCTGACTTCACAGTTGGTTTTGTGTATCATGTTTGACATAATGGTGAGGACTTAGGCAATGTATATAACTGATAGCATGTTAGGTGGACTATTTCACTTGATTTGAAGTCATCAACAAGATGGTCATGCCATATCTTGTCTTGGGCAAAAATGTGAGGAAGCAGTCACTGGAGGCTAAATCTAGAGATGAAAGTTTAAGAACTTGGAATCTAGGTTTTTTGTTTGTTTCTTTGTTTTTGTTTTTTGTTTTTCCCAGCAGCTCACAGATGTACATGAGGTACTTCAGAGCAGTTACAGAAAACCAAAACCCTGCCCCAAGGAGTTTAATCCATTTTTGTTGTGATGCATCAAGTGAATGTTAGATACTTTAAGGGCAGATGGAGTATGGAAGGCAAAGGCCGCTCACAGAAATTACTCAGCTGTGGCGTATCCACAGTTTTGTGACTTACTATTAAATAACTGTTTTTTATCCCTCTAAATAGTGTCATCTCCTTCTAAAAATAATAATAATAATAATAATAATGTATGGATATCTCCAGAAAATTCAGAAGCAAATAATAAAATGACAAAATGCCATCACACATAACATAAATCTTCATGAAAGAAAATCTCTTGTGAAAACGGAAGTTGTATCTTGAGTAGCGAAGAGCTGAAGAAATAAATTGCTATCAGAAGTAGTGAAATGATGTATTGTTTTCAGTGGCGTAGAGAATTCAAAGTTGTAAAAATTTTTTCTGGCTGCATTTAAAACTGCTTTGATGCTTTTATTTATCTATTTGTGTGATTAAAGCTTTTAATTTTAGCAAGTAACAAAATCATAGCTAGAATATGAAAAGTGTGAAATGAAGGGAACTGGTAAGTTATTTAAAATAATTTGTATTATAACTAAATTTAATTTGGCACCTTAATTCTTTGCAGGTTGGCACGACAATTATCTGGAATATCTCTAGGAATTGTCATATCATTGTATAGTTAATCATTTTTATTAGTACTTGAAACATAATTAATGAACACATGGCTGACAGAACTCTTTATCTCCACACCTGTTTCTCACACACAAGGCTGAGTCTAGCAGCCTAATAAAAAAGGCTGCAATTGAAAGACAACTCAGCTGCATTTCATTCTCTCCTCTCCTCTTCCCCCCCCCCCAT
Source organism: Numida meleagris (assembly GCF_002078875.1). Lineage (NCBI taxonomy): Eukaryota > Metazoa > Chordata > Aves > Galliformes > Numididae > Numida > Numida meleagris. Next base: position 668,750 of record NW_018363981.1, on the reverse strand, counting down.
CTCTTTCCCTCCCCCCTCCTCCATCTGTTCTTGTCTTCCCTCTTCTTTGTTCTTTTCTGTTCTGATCTTTTCCATCAGTTTATGCCTTCTTAAGTGTTGTCACAACAGTTATGTGGTCATCACTGACGTGTGGACTGATATATGAGTATGGAATAAAATTAGCCCTGATGTCATCTTTTGTAAAATGTAACTTAACTTTTCATTTCTTAGTTAGTCACATTTGTATTAATTTAGATTTATCTTATTATTATTTAACATTGATGTTATAGAAATGCCTACAGGTATCAACTTTGATTAACTTCTCAATTTACTGCTTGTTGTACCAGTAAACAAATAACAGGCCTCTATTAGACATGGCAAAGAAAAGGAAAAAAGACTAGAGATAGAGAACCAAGATAACATTCCAAACCTCAGAGGTCAATCAGTGTAGACTGCGAGTCTGCTGACTTCAGCTGTAGTTCTTCAGGACAAGGATTTCATAAAGATGAGAGACTTAGGCTTCATCTTAAGCATCACAAAGTCCCAAGAAAAAGTTTAAAATGCTTCCATTTGCTCAGGGCTGAACCATTCTTTTCAAGTACTTTGAGATGAATCTTTCTTCTGGTCTCCATGACTTGGGGCAGGGTAAAAGAATTAGGAGATTCATGTTATAGTTAAATGGCACATGTTTATGAGCCACTTAAACTTTTAAAAAATGTATTTGCCTCAGGAACTTTATTATTAACTGTGTAAAATGTTGATAAAAAGTAAGTTTTGTTTATTCAAGGCAATGGTATGAATATATACCAGCAAGAATAGCTATTCACCTGTATGTTTTCCAGTAACAACTGAAATTGTTTAACTTCTACATGGGCAAACTAAAGCTACAAATACGTTTATGAATAATTTTTCCATCACTTTCTAGAAGAATCCATCTATAGTTTGTACATTTTAATAGCTATGGTAAATATATATCCCAGGTATAATGCTGAGATACAGAAATGGACTCATGGCATAAGTGTATTGTATTTTAATTCTGAAACTGACATGTAGTTGTAACACTAAGCAAGGCGAAATCTGAAATAAAGAACATGGTCCTTAAATACACTTTTCTAAAGAGATTGTTGTAATTTCTGTTTGGTATTTCTAAAGAAATATTGACAGCTGTTTTAGATTCAATACATTAGTTTCCCTGTGTAGAGTTTGGACTTCCTTTTGCTGCATGACATAAAAAGCACAGATGTAAGATGAGTGTACCCAGCCAAGTTGAGAGGGAGCTTGGGCGAGTCAGAGGTTAGTGAAACCAAAAAGAGCTTGGTTTCACTAGGTTGATCTCTAACCCATGATAAATGATGGTAATTCCCAGAAGCTGCTTCACAGAATTCTGAGGAATCTTGCCATGCACATTACTGCCTTTTACCTGTATCTTTGTGTTTGGCAGCACATTCTTGAAGCATCAAATCAAATTGATCAAAGAATTATATGCAAAATTTATGTGAGGAATTTAGGTAGCTTTCTTTTATAAAATATTATGCAAAATTTCCTTTTCCTTTTTCTTGTCTGCTGTCATTTGTGAAACTTCCACTGTGCTATTTTAATATTGCATTTGAATATTGCAAATGCTAACCTAAAGTATGCAACTGCCTACACAAAGACAGAAAAGATTTATTCTGAAAATTGTTGAAAGAAGTACGCTGCCTGATATCTATTTTTTCTCTCTTTTTATCTCTATTTTTTTACTTTTTTTTCCTTTTCCTCATTTGGTTTTTCCCTTCCAGAGGAAATGACTCAGAAGCTTCTACATTTCTGCATTCTGTCTATTTTCTTCATTAGTGTTCTTGCACAGACTTCTCACAGATTTTGCCTAATCTCTAAGCATCTCCAAAACTGGAGAGATGTCTCTTTTTGATATACTTTCTTGATTATCTGCTTGTACAAGATCCTCAAGCGAGGAACTCATTTTGATGCAGCTTTTATTCCATACACCTTTCAGGAGTGAAAATTGATGTGGAAATGAGAAAAAAAAATCAAAGGATATTTCTTTGAGTGTTCTGCTTCAACCTGGAAAAAGCACTTCACTCAGTCACTTCAGTTGTGAGTTTGCTTGACTATGAATATCAAGATTCCTCCTTAGACCATTTTTTCAGTATCTGAGTCTAGAAAAACAGTTGGAAATAGATTGACTCTTTCTGCAGCATTTTGCACAATTAAATTTGTGAAATTCTGATAGTGGCTGAGAGCTTGGTTTGTTTGTCAGTGCTGAAAGGATTCTTCTGAGAAATAAAGCACTCCCTGCACCTAATATTATAAGCATTTTGTCAGTTAAGTGTTTGAACTAAACTCAAGTATTTCTGCCTGCTTAATTTTAGTTTTATTAATTTTACGCTTTTTTTTTTTTAACGTGGTCTTTTTTACTCTATTACACCATAGGTCCTAACTTTATGGAGGTTTCTGAGTGAAGTCTCAGAGTCATTACTGAACACAGCAAATAGACAGACTGACAATACTTCAACTGCTAGTGTTCCCTTTATTTCTTCTTCTGTTTAGTTAGAAGTTCTTTGTGTAACCCTGATGAACAAGTGAAACATCATAAGTGTATTACTCTTGACTTTCTGTGCACAGTTTTACAGTTTTTGTTGCTGTTTTGCTTGTTGAAAGATATCATCAGCTAGGAGGGAAAGAAATGAAAAACATACACATATATGGACAAACAAAGAAAAATAAGCCACGCTGTTTAACCTTCTTGAAGTGAAAGGTGTTGTTTTTTTGGGAGTGGGGAAGAGTAACTACTGACAGTTCTCATCTTCTGAAGCTTTGATGCAAATCTTAAAAGCCTGTGGGACAATACAAATTGTGGCCCTTTACTAATATGGTTTCCAGGGCAACCAAAGGGCCTGCTGTTTCATAAATGCTGTGCTTTCAAGCAGAAGCATTTGTCTGTCAGTTGGAAGATTATTTTACATTTAAGCACATTCATTTTAAAACCATATCCCTTCAGGAAAAAATACCTCTATCATACTAATTTAGGTCAGGATTATTGGAAAGTATGGCAACGAAATGTGTTTTACACTGCTCTTTTAAGTGAGGTTGGGTAAATATGACTAGAGTGATACAAGAAAGCTGGAGAATTTCCATGAATGCTGTGACAATCCTGCATCCAAAAGGCGCTGACATGCAGCCCCTTCTCAGTGCCCCTTCTCTGTTGCAAGATCACTATTAATTCCAGGGAAGGCTTTGTTGCTGTTTGCTTATGAAAAGGGTGATTTTTGTTGTTGTTGTTGACAGGATATATTTGAGTGGTAGCTGTACTATGAAAAAGTTTATACTTTTCTATGACACCAACACGTGTACTTTCCATATGGAAAACATGGTTCTGTTTATGAGCTCGATTCAGAAACTCTGTATGCACTCATATACCACTTAAATAACATCCTCTTTGAACAATTTAATCATTTTCAGTGATCCAGCACCATTTTTTTGACTCTTGGGCTTTGAATCAAATTCTTTGATTTGCATTGTGATGATATACTTTGCAATCTGATCACAGCATTACAAGCTTTTTTTTTTTTGCATAGTGACTTGGCTAGACTTAAATGAATTGTCGATAGGTTGAAAACCAATCAAAGATGCAGAAAATGATTTGAATATCTTTTTAACTGTGCCTAAGGCAATTTCAGTATATGCCATGTGATTGGTCCTGATGAGATTTAGAGAACAGGTTAAATACTGTGGTAATATTATGGTTTTCTTGTGCAATTGAAGAGGTATTTTTAGGCATAGCAATCTTGGAAAATGAACCAGATCTTGTCCTCAGCTGTATCTGCATAGTTCTTCCTGATTTCTGCATCAAATGCATTCATGCATATCTGAGTACTATACAAAACAATGACCTAGATTACAAGCTTGTTTTAATTATGTGTACTCAGTTTAGTATGTTTTGAAGAGTTTCACTAATTTTAAGTAACAATGCAACTTTTACACAAGGTTAGGGACTCCATTATTTCCTTTCTTTATCTGTTGTTTTTTTGTTGTTGTTGTTCAGTGTCCATGCTTCCATCCATCTATTCCTCTTTCTCTCTTTCCTTGCTTTCAGTGCTTTATCTCTCCTTCTAAGAATTTAGGGGAAATTAACACTATGGAGTTTTTTCTTAATTTATTTTCTTCCCTCAGGTACAAATGTTGATTTCACTCTGTTCACAAAGGCTTCTCAGACGAGTAGCACACTGGAAAATCTGTAAAGAACTGTTCAGGGTGGAACCTTTGACCTGTAGGAATGTGTTCCATGTTTGAATTCACTGGGGATTTTAATTAGATATTTCTAAGGAAAGGTAAGGTCAGATTTCAAAATTTGCTCTTCTATGGTTTTTTTGTTTGTTTTTAATTAAAGTAAATTTCTAAGGCCTGAATGAATTACTAAAGTTTTTGGTTTAGCACAAAGAAGCAGTGACCTACTAAGATCTCATTCATCAAATTGGTCAGTAAGTGAAAGGACATTTAGATAAAGATGCATGAAGATATCCTCTACCCTCTGTTTTGAGTATCCTTAACTCATTCTTCCCTTTAGAAATAATTTAATACACAGTGATGATGATATTCTTTATTGAATACTGCATTATCAATATATTCAGTCAGACTGGAACTGTGAGGCACAGATCCTCACAGGTATATGCGTTTCAAAGCCCACAGGTTGGACTTAGAGATAAGGCATGTATATATGTACATTGCTCTGAAATTACTGTCTCCATTTCAGTGGAAAATGCAGATAAAAAGAGCACAATAACACTATTTGATAGAGCAAATTCTCAGCTACAAAATACTCTTTTCCAGCATAGTCATCACCATTACCTATGCATTTTCACCAGTGATGAACAAGAGCCTGTATGCTGTGCTTTTAAAAACCTTTATGGCTGTCTGGAATGTGGCTTGTCTTTCATGTTGCTGCCACCACTGCTGTAATGCACCAACCACCACCTCACTGTGTTAACATCCACTTTTTGGTCTCCATAAACATTCAGCAAGCATCTGTGAATGTCAATGCGTGCAACTTTTTCTGCACGGAGTATTTCAGTTACAGACCTTTGCTTCATATGTACTTCCATGTCAGATGCCATTTTGTCACACTGCCCCTCTGCTGTCATCTGTGGCAGAGCAACAAAATTTAACGGAATATTGTCAAGAAGGTCCATCTTCTACTGCCGTACCACTAACATCCACCTCTGAAGTTGCAGACCAACATAATAAAACAGGAGGCATTATTTTTGGAGCAGTCTTTGTACATATGTGGATTTACTTTCAAGTCAGCCCATGGTTGGGCTGTTTTCAGCTGCTTCATAGTATTCTGCACAACCGGGCTTTTCGTAGATATTACTCTGAAAGCCTTGGATACTGATGGAAGCTCTGGTTCATAAAGAAACAGATTCTAAGAATAGGCAGAAAATCATATATATATATTTTTTTCCAGTACAGCTAAGAATCATGGACTCATTAAGGTTGCAAAAGATCTCTAAGATTATCTAGTCTGACTGTCAGCCCATCACCACCATGCACACTGTACCATATCTGTAAGTGTCACATCTACCCTTTTGAAAGCCTCCAGGGATGGTGTCTATATACCCTGGGCAGTGTATTCCAATAACTCACCGTATTTTCTGAGAAGAATTTTTTCCTGATATTCAATCTGAACTTCCCTTGGCGCAACTTAAAGCCATTATCTTGTCCTATCAATAGTTACCTGGGAAAAGATGCTAACTGCTGTCTCTCTGCAATCTCTTTTCAAGTAGTTGTCAAGAGCGATAAGGTCTCCCCAGAGCCTCCTTGTCTACAGACTAAACAATCTCATTTCCCTCAATCACTCCTCGTAAGACTTGTGCTCCAAACCCTTCATCAGCTTCTTTGCCCTTCTTTGGTCATGCTCCTGGGCCTCAGTGTCTTTGTTGTAGTGAGGGGCTCAAAACTGAACACAGAACTTGAGGTGCAGCCTCACCAGTGCCGAGTTCAGAGAGACCTCCCTAGCCCTGCTGACTGTCCTACTTCTGATACAAATGAGGATGTCGTTGGCCTTGTTGGTCACCTGGACACACATACAAACCCATTCTGGAAATGTCTTAGATGTATAATTCAGTTTGGACTGAAACATCTGAATGGTACCTGTTCGTGCAACTCTCTATGATCTCAGCATAGCTAATCCTCTGAAGTTAGGTGTTAGTTCCTGCAATGCTGAACACAGCAATGCAGAAAGAACTTTGAGAGCTAGACCTTTTGTATAATGTAGGAAAGTTGTGGAAGCTTCACAGGACGTAGTTCCTGCTCCATGGCCATTTGAGTCATGCTGCTGTACAAATAAGCATCTTCATAGGGACCCCACGCTGGTGATTCTCTAAATGTCCTAATGAACACTGTATACTGTAGATCCAGACAGTGTGATATTGGCTTCTGTTAATTATCAGACTGCAGCAAGATGTTATGTTTCAAAGGTCAATATAAGAACCACTGATACCAAGCAGACAATCAAAAGTGCATACTAAAATTGTACCAGAGTAATTGTGCAACTGTTTGCTCAGGCACAGCAGTAGAAACTTACTGATAGATAATTAATTATGGGAGCCTATCCAAACAGGAGAGTTTTATGTATATATTCAGCAATTAAGGATTGCACTTTATTTCCTCATCCAGAATATATTTACCGCCACATCTCTAGTGTCTTTTATAAACCAAAAATCTACACTGTAATCTTTTTCATTTTGTTAATTCTGTGACTGATTATAAGTATTTATTGAATAAATTTACCATGACTGAATTAGTACTGAATTGGTACTGAAAATATTAAAAAAGTAGACTTTTACTGTGGCCATATGTTCAGTAACAAGAGAAATATAGCTTGCTACGCTGAGCTCTTATGCAGAGGAGAAAGATACAATCAGATGGAAGCACACAGATAAGTGCTATCTGTGTTACCAGGAGAGATCTCATGGCTCAGCTATCATGTGGTTGTAACTGCAGAGCATATGTTTTTGTTCTTAATCACACTGATGAGCACAACCAGTAAAGCTTCAGGGCTAGGGATTTCCAGAGCATTATCAATCACTGAAGACAGAGCATATGAGAAGCACATGCAAAGTTTTCATGCTAAGGAGTCTATTAAATCTGTAAGGTGTGGCTGAGTTAAGCTGGTATGAAGACGTTCTAAAGATTAAATGAGTTTTTAGAATTTTCTTTGGCTCTGCTTAAAAGCAGTATTATGGCTCTTGTACACCTGAGACAAGAATGTTCCTTCAGCTATGATACAGAAGGATGAAATAGTCTGTAGGCTGTCTTAAAATAGAGGCTGTTCTTTAGTTGCCTACTACTTGATTGTGTAAAGCAACACTCTTTGTATTAGTAACCCTTATGAAAATCAGTGTCATGCAGAGAAATATAAGGGGAAGAGAGAGAAAGGCAGAGTTTAACCAGACAAGCAAATCAACACCCCAAACCCTTCCATCTGTCTTTCTCTAATACCTTTTTAGCACTTTTTCCAAGAAAAGTAAATTTAAAACAACAACAACAACAACAAAAACCACAACAAAAAACAGCAAAGGTATGGATTGGGTTTTCTTGAGCTAGGCAGTGTACTAATGCAGAACAGAAGGATGGCTCTTCACACATAAATATTACATTTTTCGGATTTATAATAAACAGTAAATGTTAAGATTGAAATACAACAGCAATCAATGATAGGAATCACAACATTAAAGCATTCACATAGCCTTAAGTTGTAAGTCTGTACCTTTTGAAATAAGCTGATTTCAGGGAAGGTACAGAACTGTCACCTGTGTTCAAAATCTGTCTTCTGGAAATAATTCTTACTAATAATTGCTAGTTATTGTGATAGCATGTCCCTTTACCTACCTCTGAAGGTAGCTTTTGGGTCAGTTGATAGTGAGTTCTTCTGCTCATCTTGATTAGTTTACTGTGTGTCTCAGGCACTGATTTGTTCCATGAAGTGTTTCTCCTCACAGCTCAAGGAATGGTCACAGCTGCCTGTATTAAATAAAGATTTATAGAGCATAAAGTGAAGGATAGGAAAGGTGAGCTCAAACTGAAGAGAGTGTAAGAGATGCATCTAACAAGACAGCTGTGTGTTAGAGGACTGCAGTGTTCTGCTGTTTTTCTGCTTGAGATAAAATGAACTTCACCTCAGGTATTTTCTTTGTGTACAGTGGCTACAGGAGATATTTACTCATCTTTTAGAAAAGGGGAGTCTGCCTGTGCTTCATATATGTGACTAGGGAATAACTCACTGGATTTGTGTCTGAATATCTAGACTTTCATATCATGTTTATCTTCATGGAGATTATGATCAAGTGTACGGTATTTTTAATTAACAAATAAAGTTTTATTTTATGGTTCATTATCCACCTACAATTTTATGTTTCCATCAGCAGGCCCAGTGATTCTGTCTGTACAGATTTTACTGATGCCTGTGCTGTTGGTTGCAGGCTTTGGAAATTGTCCCCTACTCCCTTATATATATATTTTTTTTTCTGTTTCCCTTTTCTCTATATCACAGTGGGATGTTGTCTCAGAAAAGTGATCAGCCTCTCAAATTATGTCAGGCTATGAGAAACCATGCTTCATGATCTAGAAGGGTAGCACAGATTCCAAAGAAATACCAAACTTTCACAAAACTACGAGTCTGCTAACAGACTAAAATAGTTCTTTTGCATAACTAGTTCTATTATGAAAAATGTTTTCCAGGGAACCACTCCATAACAGTATCAGCTGTAAAAAAAAGTCCCAAATAGACAAAAAAAAAAAAATAGAAAAGAAAAAAAAGACAATCTAAAACAAACCAAAAGTGTCTTAATTATAGATAAATATCAAAAGCATACCTGGTGGTAAGCATATTGTTGCTTTATTTTATTTTATTGGTTTGTTTGAATTATTCCTGGTTTCACAGACAACTGTGAAATGATGAGTAACTGTAGACTCTAAATTATCTTAAAGATATATTTCATCTGTTTGATTGTATTATCTGGTTTACTTCTACACCCCATTAATAATCAAGCCTACACAACGAACATCTCAAAAAGTCAGAAAATGCAGAAAGAACTCTGCAGGATCTACACCTTGTAAGCTTTGTAGAATCATAGAATGGCTTGGGTTGGAAGGGACCCCAAGGATCAAGAAGTTCCAACACACTTGCCACAGGCAGGGCCACCTTCCTCTCTCTTGTCTCACAGCCAACACACACAGTGGGCACCAGGGCTGCATGGTGACTTTTTTTGTCCTCATCCTGAGGCTTAAGTGAGGACAAAGATGGAAAATGAAGGAAAAACTGCAAATTGCAAACATATATATGAACTCAAAAAGCGAGGACATATAAAAGCGTAGAAGCTTTTGTTGTACTCATTGAAGTTTTTCTGATCTGCATATAATTTGCTCTTTTTCCCCACACGTTCTCTGTTTTCTTATAGTCTATAAGGATCTTTCACACCCTGCTTAGTCACCTTCTTTCCTGTTAGTCAATTCTGACACATAGCAACTCATTTACTTCTGTTCTTCCATCCCCTTCAAAAAGAAAAGGAAATCCTGGAAAAATCATACTATTTACTCTCTTGACATGATTTTCTTTGTTAATATATTATACTTATTTCCCCATTCTGTATTTGTGCTGTCTGAATAGATTAAAATCACTGAACAACTGTGATTTGCTCAGTTCTTCTATACTGGTTGGTCCAGTGAGACTGAAGTTTGGACTGGCTCTTAGATGCAGTTATAATTCTGCATAACTACTAGTAAGAAATGACTGATGATCTTGTTCATAATCAACACACAGTTACCACTTACAAAGATGTGTAGCTATTAAAGAGTGTCTGAAGGAGGGCTACGAAGATGTTGAAGGGTCAAGAGGGCAAGAGTTATGAGGAGCAGCTGAGGTCACATAGTTGGTTCAGCCTAGAGAGGAGGAGACTGAGGGGAGGCCTCATGGTGGCCTACAGCTTCCTCACTGAGGGGAGTGGAGAGGCAGGTGCTTGTTTCTTTTCTCTGGTGACTGCAACAGGACCTGAGGGAACAGCATGGAGCTGAGTGACAGGAGAATCAGATTGGGTATTGGGAAAAAATTCTTCACCAGAGGGCAGTTGGGCCGTGGAACAGGCTCCCCAGGAAAATGGTCACACTACTAAGCTTGCTAGAGTTCAAGAAACATTTGGACAATGCTCTCAGATGTAAGGTTTGAATTTTGGTTGGTTCTGCGTGGTGCCAGGAGTTCAACTCAATAATCCCTGTGGTTTTCTTCCAACTCAGGATATGCTATTATTCATGATTTCTGTCAATTCAGATCAGTGACTAAAGTGGTGCTCCCCTTGCAGGTTGGCCACACTGGTGCTTGTACTAGCAGGGCACACTGAGCAGAGTGTGAATATGATGCCAAGTTGCTTGCCATAATTGGGCACTTAGATGTATGTGAGATCACTAAGCACTTAATTAAAAATCAAATAAAGCATGTCAATGGCTATTTTGTATGGCATGACATCTGAGTGTTAGAATCTCTTGCTTGCTTGGAAAGCTGTCAAAGTTTGACAGTGAGAGTGGACAGTAGGGCATGGCAGCATGAAAATTTGGTTTGAGTTCTAATTAGAAATAATCAAAGACTGTTACAACCATGTTTTATACTTCATATGCTTTGTATTTTGCAGTGAGAATACTTTTTCAGTCATTCTAAATTGGAATTAAGAACATACACATGTGTATATATATATACAGAAAAAACATATTTCTATATTTTTGAAATGGAAAATTTTGGAAGTAAGTTTAAATTTAAACTTCTTTAAGCAGGTTAAGATAGTCCATTTATCTGATATGCGAAGCAAGCTGGAACACAGGAGGTTCCACATAAATATGGAAAAAAAAAAATCTTCACAGTAAGGGTATCGGAACACTGGAATGGGCTGCCCAGGGAGTTTGTGAAGTCTCCTTCTCTGGAGACATTCAAAACCCGCCTGGACCTAATCTAGGTGTTCCTGCTCTGGCAGAGGGATTGGATTAGATGATCTTTCGAGGTCCCTTCCAATCCCTGGCATTCTGTGATTCTGTGAAATACGCTCACTGACCTACATTCTTGAGGAAATAATTTTTTGAAAATGCTGTTCTAACTTAAAAAGAATCATTAATGGAATGTATCTGGCAGGCTAATTTGCATTTTAGATAACTCAGAATTATTAATGTTTTTTTTTTTTTTTCCATAGCTAACACCTCATACCTCTTCATTGAAGTGCTGTATGCAGTGGCACAGACAGTGATGTGCATAGCTGTCTGGTATGCATCATCCTCTTTTCATATCAAAAGATCAGCCAAGTTGCAAGCACATTTACTCCCCACAGGAATATGTAGCCTCAGTACTGGTGAACTACTCAGGCCCACATATTGCAGTTTGGTAGCTGAAACCAATACGTGGCAGGAAAGGAGAATCACAGACAGCATGACACCCTCATCCATGAGAAATGTCTGCAGTGCACAGTGTGGGAACAATTTCTCCTAGTTAGAGCGCATCTTGCCTGCTTAGGGTGGTGCATCTCTGTTGGACAGTGCAGTGTGGCAGTGAGGTCCTGGGTTTGATCCTTGAAACAGGTAAAACTGCTTTGGAATGCATCTGAACTCACTAGCACTGAGCATTTAGCTGCTGCTCCTCTCCACCAAATTCTTCAGAGGGAAAAAAAAAAAAAAAAAAGGAAGACTTAGATGAGTGAAAGAACTGGAATACACAACTTCATGGTATTATCACTACTGCTGGAGTAAGTTTGGATGTTCCTTTTCCATATCGTACTGCTCTGTGAATAGCATCCATTTTAAGTAATGAAAACAGAAAGAAACCTATATTTTTCCACAAAATACTCTTCCAACTTGATTACTACACAGCGCATGGCATGCCTGTATTCCTAGTGATAGCATATTGTGGGAAACTGGCTGTTTGGCCCAATTTGTCCAATAGATGATTTGGTTTGTTTTTTCACGCCCAGCAGAAATGCTGAGTAGGAACAGTGATACGGTGCAAACCAGAGGGGATGATCTATTGTTTGAGCTGCTAGATCCATTAAGTTGTTTATATCATCAGTGCTGTGATGCTTGTATCACTCTTGGACAAAATTATAGCTTGTGTAGTTGCTTGAGTGCCACAGTTGGTCTGCTTTGCATTAACTTTATTTAATATTTCCAAGCCTGAGTTTGTCTCACACCGTAACTTTATTTCTCACCGTGTTTTCCAGAGTGCCACTGCAGGATCAAAATTTCCAGAGCAAAGCATTGTTTCACCAAGAAAGCCAGGAGTGTGGTAGAAGATTGTTTGCTTAGTTGTTTTAAATTAAAGGATTTATGCAATAGTTGAAATAAATACTGATAAATCAGAAGTTAGATTTGTACTCATCTTATAGGATGCTTGCAAGATACACAATAATCTCCAGTAACTGCTGAAAACATTGATTTTACGCTTTTATCTTTTTGGAAGGTTTATTCCACCTGGGAAACGATAGGTTTAGCTGTTTCACTTTTTAACTCTTTGTGTAATCTCTGTAATCAGTGGGCATCTCTTCGCTAGGTAGTGCAGTTAGCTGGTTAGTTCTTTCTGATTGGTTCTGTTTGCTCTAGAAAAGGATAGTTGTCTTGGTTTGATTCTTAGCTGGCTGCTACCAATATCATTTCCACTATGAACACTGGATGGCTGATTTTTGGTTCTTGGTTTTTGGTTACTTGACTGGACTTTGCAAATGAAGGCTAGCTAATTGTCAGTACTTGTTTTTCTCTTCTATCTGCCTTTCAGTATTTAGACCCTTAAATGAGGTTGTCTCTCTATTGTTCTCTGCCTATCTGTGTGTTTGTAGCTGTTTCTTTTTTATTTACTTGCAGCTTTGTGACAACAGACTTGAAGGTAGTCTCTGTAGCTTTAAAACACTTGTGTCTACATTTGCATCTTCAATATTTTGTCTCAATGAACCTGGAAAAATCATCAAGAATTTTATAGTTAGACCCACTTTTATCAGTATGGAACTTCATGCATGTATAATTTATAATAATGGTTTGAAATATTTAGAGAATTTCTGTGAAAAAATAATATATTACCTTTCATTTTTGTTTCTGCCCTAGAATCAATCATACTGTCCCTTGTAATCTATTCCTGTAACATGATTTCCACTGCTTTCAGCTAGAGGGGAAAAAAAATCCTGAAAACCTAACATTTTTTCTCTGAATTTTCTTCCCTGAAACATCTACAACTTTAACAGAAATGTTGTTAAGTTTTTCTCCATTGTTCTCTGATTCTGTGCAATTTCTGAAAGCATTCTGCTGCAGGCCTTGGAACTTACAGGATTCACTTCTGCTTGCTTAAGTAATTATTAACTATGATACAAACTATACTTTCTCTTTCTAATGAACTACTTTACTGTGTATTTAGGACCTTTCAGAAGAGCCTTTAGCAACTACCAAGTGTGTTTCCAGTGCAGTGGATCCCAAACGTTCCACATCTGCAGACAGTGGGCAAATGTTGCATTTTGTCCATAGTTTGCCTCAGTTTGGAAGTTGGAGATATTTCTCTCACATGCCTCTTTTTACACAGGCATAATGAATGAGAGCTGTGTGGTTTGGGGACCAGATCTCTGAGACTGCTGTAGAGATCAGAATGTAGATGTTATTAATCTTAAGTAGAACCTGAGCTATTTTCCCAAATTGGATGTTCTCATCAGAGCTGAGGCTTAGAAAAGAATATTAGGGTGTTGTTTTTTTTTTTAATTTTTATTTTTTGCTGTTTTGTGCCTGATGTTTTAAATAGCCTTGATATTTGAAGCCTCTTTCCATATTCTTCTGCCATTGCAACTTAAGCTCTGAAAGAAAAATATAATTTTTAAAGAATTCCAGTTCTACTCCTAACTAACTATCCTTGCTCATTCATTGGCACAACAGCAAAAGGGAAAGAAGCACCGTAGCAGTCTCTGCTTCATCAGGCTCAAGTGCCTTGGTACACCTCACCTCCTCCTCCCCATTCAATTGTATGCAGTAGTACTAACAAAGACACAGTGTAGTGCTGACAGAATCCACGCAAGTGATCAATCAGTGTGGCCACAACAGTGTTGCACCTGAAAGGATAACCTCCTTTTAAGAGACAATTTAAATCTCTTATGCAGAGAGATTGCACTGTTACAGTTTAAAATCTCTTTTACAGACAATTCAGTCTTAGTCAGCTGGCATGGTGTATTTCCTATAAAAATGTTTTATCCTTCTGAAATTAAACAGTACTTTAGCTTTTCTCTTTTCCTCTTTTTATTTTTTTCTCATTTTCTATTTTTTTTCCTTTCTATCTCTTTTTTATTTTTTTTTTAATTTGTACTTTCTTGTACTTAGAACCAAGTACTAGCAAAGAGCTCAGAAACACAGTCAGGAGTGCATCTTTTCCTTCTGCTTCCTTGGTAAGCTGCTTCAGTAAGCAATCATTGAAGAGATCTAAACATTTACCTTAGTTTCCCACCCCAGTGTAACAGATACTGTGTCTGCATGTGAATATCTGGAGCCTCCTTTTAGTATATATTTTGCAAGAACATCTCTGAGCTCGCAAGTGAATCATCCTCCCTCTATCCATCCCTTTCAGGCTGTGATAGCGTATGTACAACTACATTGTACAAAAGCATATGATTTTCCCATGTAAGTATCGAATTGTAATCCATGGAGATTATTCTACATTTTAAGACAGCTAACCTATTCAACTGCTCGTGCTGCATGCTTCTTTTAAATGCATAGCACTGCCCATGCGGCATTACCTATTATTTTTCCCCATGTACTTTGCACCATGAAAATGTAGTGACCCACTGATTATTTTCTTTTTACTATACTTCTAAGATGAGAGTTCTAAGTCAGTATTCAGCTTTAGTTCATTCCCATTCCCTCTTATATTTGCATTGAAATATGTACTCATTTGGTCCATCTGCCTACTTTCTGTTCTTGGTTTACATAGGATTTGATTGGTTCAAGCTACTCCTCATTGTTTCTCCTTGCAGCTGTCCTTAGTTTAAATAATATTTTCTTACATCATCTGAAAAACAATGTGTACTCTTGAACTGTGTGATCTTCCACCTTGTTAACATCTACCCATTTTTTAGTTTTGGCCCATTTTTGATTTATATGAAGTTCTTTCTGCTTGCACAAGCTCATCCTGTTTCAAAAATCTCTGCAGTTGCTACTAATTCAGCATCTTAAGAATCCTCATTAAACTTGTTCTATCACATAAGCTTTCAAGTAGCCCCATGACCCAGTGTTTGAAGCCATGCTCTTTTAAGTCAGCATTTCAGACGACTTCATAGAGGAAGTTAGTATCAGAGCAATACTGTTTAGTTCTGAAGGAAAAATAACTATCCCTTATGAATCTGTTTGCGTAGGTCAGGATTTCTTAAAAAGGGTTTGTGAACAGATGGTGTGGTTATCTTATCAATGGATTTGGGGCACTAACAGAAGAGATATTTAGTGCCTCAGAACCTGGCCAAGAAAAACTTTCAAAATATTTAATGTAAAAGATTTTCTTTATTGTTATATTCATATCAGAAACTTTTTAAATAAGCGTTATTAACAATAGCAGTAAAGCAAAATTGATAAGAATAACCAAATATGTGCAGTTTTTTTAGAGTCAAAAATGAATATAACTAAAATTTTGGTGTTGTTGCAAGAATGTATTTTTAACATATATTTTTATTATTAAGCCTAGAGAGAGAAAAAGAAAAATTGAGGTTGTAAAGTAAGCTTATATTTTAATACTTTCATTTCTGGTCTAGGCATACTAAATACAAACTATCTGCTAAACTATTATGAAGTTTTAAATTAATATTACACATTCTCATACTAGAAACAATCTTGGAAGTCACATCTGTATCATCCCATAAAGACTTATTTACTTTTTTTTTTTTTTAAATTGACCGTTCAAGACATGTTAGGAAATATTTAAGTGATTGACAAATTATCAAATGAATTAGTGATTAAAACTTTAATCATTCAGTAAGTAGGGAAGCTTTTCCCTGGAGAAATAAGGACCTTCCAAACTTTTGTGTATATTTTAGCTTCCTCATAAACATATGGCATGGTCAACATGCTCCACAGCAGAGCAGGACAATCCCTTCCTTATTCCAGCTAGCAATGCTATCCCTGATGTACCCCAGGACACAGTTGGTCTTTTTGGCAGCCAGAGCACACTGTAGACTCAACTATTCAACATGCTGTCAACCAGAATGCCCAGATCCCTCTCTGCACAGTTGCTCTCCAGCCTTTCTTTCCTGTCTGTACACATATTCAGGGTTTCCATGTCCCCAGTGCAGAATCCAGCACCTGCTCTTGTTAAACTTCCTGCAGTTAGTCATAGTTCACCTCCCCAGTTTGTCAAGATCTTTTTTGCAAAGCCTCTCTACTCCCAGGGAAGTCAACAACTCCTCTCAATTCAATGTTCGCAAACTTATTTAGCATACTTTCACTGATGAAAACGTTAGGAGGAATGGGCCCTAAAATGGATAGCAACTGGGCATCAGCCTGATGTAACCCCATTTACTATATCAGTTTGAGCCTGACCCGTCAGCCAGCTTTTCCAGTGAAGCCAGCTTCTCCCAGAATGCTCATAATGTTGGCATCAGCTCCTTAGCAGTATCTCTTTCCAACTTCAAATTGACAGATAATGAACTTGCAAAGCCCACAGCTGAAGAAAGCAAAAATGAAGGACTTCTGGAGAGTACACATCCTTCACATGCAGTATTTCTTAGTTTCTTCTAGGAAAAAATAAGTATGGTTAGCAAACTGTTAAAAATATATTTGTGTGCAGTTAAGTAATATGACAAAATATTACAATATTTGCAATTGATTATATTTTTTAAACAGTGAACATCTTGATTTGATGCTTAGAACACTGTCTTCCCTGTCTCATTTCTTATGAAGCAGAATGAAATAAATGATATGTTTTGGTTTCCTCTGCTA
This sequence comes from Numida meleagris, assembly GCF_002078875.1. Lineage (NCBI taxonomy): Eukaryota > Metazoa > Chordata > Aves > Galliformes > Numididae > Numida > Numida meleagris. The sequence goes on along the minus strand of NW_018363981.1, from coordinate 651,800 downwards.
TTTTCAGAATTCTCAATAATTCAGTTAAATCACGCTAGAGAATTAAGTTCCGTTGTTTGCCATCTCTTCTAATACAAAAAAAGAAATACCACCTTTTTTTAAAAAAAAAAGATTACATCCATAATTTGATGGGCAGCCTTCAGTCAACCAGAACTAACATTCTGAGCAGAAAATAGAGCCACCGGACTGTTTATAGTAAGGAGTACCGTCACTGTTTAAATGAAAGTTTAGAAGAGTTTGAGTATTATGGTAGATAAGGATTAAAAATAAAAAACAAAAAAAAAAAAAGGAAGCCAACCCACAGAAAGACATCTCTCATTCATACAGCCTTAGTTTCAGCTGAGACAGAATAGATTTTCTTCAGAGTATCTGGTATAGAATCAGCAAGGATGGAAAGGACCTACAAGACCATCCAGTCCAAACTGATACAATATGTAAAAAATGTAAAATGCTATGTTTTGGTTTTAGGAGAAAAACAATGTTGATAACTCACCAATTCTTATCGTTAGTAAGCAGTATTGTACAGAGCCAAGGCCATTCCAGTTTTCTCAGCTGCCAGTAAGAGGTTGGGGCTTCCTGAGGAGCTGGGAGGGGACACAGTCAGGACTGCTGATTTAAACTAGCCAAAGGGACGTTCCATACCATATGATATAATGCAGAACGAGAGTTTAGAAAGGGCTGGGGATTTATCTCATTATTTTCCACTGCTTGGGGGCTAGCTAGATATCAGTGGGTGGGTGGTGAGCAACTCCTTGAGCATCTAATACACATTTAGATAAATATAGTTGTAATGCTGCAATGCTATAATGTGATGGAAAGTATAGCACTAATAATAGCAGTGTGGCACAATCCTAGGCTGCAGAAAATGAGAACAAGCCCAAAGGCAGCAGCCATGGACACAGAAACAAAGGAAGAAAAACTGCTTACCTTTGGAAGACTTCCAGTAGGCAGAGATCACCAGCAAGATACCCTGGCCAACCCTTAAATGAGGTCTGGGAAGGGGCTGGCTCCACCCCTTCTGCTCACTCAGGTGCACTGCATGCACCTGAGCTCCCCTGGGTTGGCCTTGCCTTCCTACTAGGTGCTCAATCACTGTTGCAAACCATGACTTGGCATTTCCACTACACTTTACCCCTTCAGAGCATGAATCAATGATTGTGCAGATTGAAGGTAAGCTCTTTCCATTATGGTGATCCAGTATACTGCAACACTTTGTACAATTTGCACATCACAGTGTAGACTGACAAAATATAAGACAATTGATGACTGATTCTTGGTTCAGGTTCATGTTCCTTTGTGGGCCAGTACTCAACAGTTCCTCTGGAGGCACATAGTTCCTTGGAACAGGAAAGGTTCGGTTCACATTCCATCAGTCCCACATAGTCCACAGCCAGGTGTCACGCTGATCTTATAGTGACACTGGAGCATCTTGATGTCACATTTCTCCTCCCAGTGATCCTGTGGACTCAAAGAGACTCATGGGGAGTAGCATAGATGTTTCAGAGATACCAGAAGGGGTAGATCCACCTTCCACAGCAAGGTACAGGCCATATTCCCATCCTGGGTCAACACTTCAGCTTGCACTGGGGCATGTCCTGGCCATATGTACCCATACCCTTTGGCCTCATATCTGAGGCTGCATAACAGGTACCAAAGGGGAGGGGGGCTGATTTGCCATAGGGACATGAACAAGGTCCCCTTAGTGATGAAAACCAGAGCGCTGACCAGAATGTCTGCAGGCAATGTACATATTACCAGGGGGACTACCTATCCCCCAACCTCCAATAATCTCCCCCAAGTTACAAGTAGGCCATACCACTTTGGTCCTACTAGCATCTTCCAAGGCCATTCTATTTGATGGGTACCAGGTTCTGGGTTCTCAGGGGCAGGGAGCAGAAGATTATTGTCATTGCCTATCTGGGGTCTCACTTGATTATCAGTGCCCATAACTTGGATCCTAAGCGGAGAGGCTCATGTTGTCCGTAGCATCTTCAGGGCACTGGGTCTGCCATCTCTAGACCTTCCATTCAGGTCCCCCAGGGTTTTGTAGAGTCTCTTCGTTCACCTCAGCAGGAACTGAGAGTCTGTCTTCAGGGCAGCCTTAAGAATACCATTATAGTGTTCAGTAAAGCTTGCCACAGTCAGATTATATAGAATGTGGAATCCCACTCCATGTTGTTTTCTTCTGCCCAGCACTGTCCCACTGCACCAGAGAAATGAGTCCCTTAGTCACTCTCAATGACTTGAGGTGTCCTGTAGGCAGCCATCAACTTGGTGAGTACCTTGATAGTATATGCCTGGTTTGCTCTTGGCACTGGATAGGCCTGCAATAGCTCACATGCTGTGTCAATGCAGGTCAGGGCATATCTTGCCACCTCAGACCGAGGGAAGGGCCCAGTGTAATTGGCTTGCTATTGCTGGAGGAGATTGTGTCCTCTAACAAGATGGGCTGTTATTTTGGGCAATGGTCTTGTTCTCATCTAGAAACAAGCATCGCAGTCTCAGCATACCTGGACAATGTCTTTTTTCCAGCATGCCACAGCTTCTGATGTAACCAGGAGGTGGCGTTCTCACATGGTGAATCCTCAATCCATCAGACTTGAGCCAGCATTGTCAGCTTCATATTTTCCTGGTGACTGTAGAGGTTGGTGGCCAGAAATGTGGTAGACATGAATGACCCTGTGTATAACCACATTCCTTATGTGTAACTACATCTCTCTGTCCCAGATTGATCAGGCATGAATAGTTCATTCCTGGGTGGCCCACTATGCAATCCCAGAAAGTGAGCTCCCAGTACACAGCCCCACTATCTGTGCAGATATTCAGGGTACCGTCACCAGGTTCCTTGGTTATAACCATCCACATAGCTCACAGTTCTCCCCGTTGTCTACCTGACCATCCCCCTCTTCAAACCAGATTGTTTCAGATAAGGGATGGTATGCCACTACTCTCCACTTCCTCGGGTTACCCTTGCTGGAACCATCCATATAGCAGGCATATTCAGGAATGGGATATTTCCCTTCCTGAGCAGGACTCTTTGCCAGTGGAACAACCATTTTCTCTTCTGGCATATCACTGTGATACATTACTGGGCCTAGGATCTTCTAGAGTTCTTCTTTCAATGGTGACAAAGTCAGACTACTCCTCTGGCTCAGATAAGTGACCTATTGTGCCACTGTCTGTGCTTGTGCCACCCCTGTCTTAGGAAGGTGGGTCAGATCTTAGACCCACCCCTGAAATGGCAAAGTGTTCTTAACTATGACTTCAGATGTTTGGGTTATTGGCTCTACTGCCTGTAATGAGGAGGAGACAGCCAATAACTGTTTTTCAATCATACTGTACCCTTCTTCTGCTCCATGCCAAACCTGAGACCAGAACCCAACTGGGATTCAAACAGAATTCTGGCACTGCCATAGGCCCCAGCTGAACCCATCCTGAGTTACATGGACATCTAGTTCAGCTGGAAGGGTAGGATCAAATATACCCACTGCCTGGGCCTGTTTAACAGCTAGTTTTACTTGCTGGAAGGCCTCTTGTCCCATTCTCCCCAGTGCCATTTTTGGTCTTTCTTTGTGAGTCGATACAAAGGCCTCAGCAGCTGCGCTAGGTGGAGTATAAAGGAACGCCAATATCCCAATATACCCCAAAATCATTGCAGCTACCTTGGGACCCGGAATGCCTGAACCTTGTCTATTATTGCACTGGGTAGTACTTCGGTCTTTCCTGACCACACTACACCCAGGAATTTCACTGACAGGTCTGGTCCTTGCACTTTTTGTGGGTTTATAGCCCACCCTTTCTCTTGTAAATGAGCAGTTAATGTGTTTACTGCCTTTCCTAAGGCCTCCGGTGAGTTGGAGTTCAACCTGAGATCATCAGCATAGTGGTACAGTTTGATGTTATTAGGATTATTTCAATCTGCTAGGTCACCCACCACTAAGCTTTGACAATAGGTTTGTGAATGCACTTACCTTTGTGGCAGGACCTGAAAGGTCCACATCCTGCCTCCCCACATAAATGCAAACTGGTCTTGCAATTCTTCATGAATGGGAATACTGAAGAATGCATTGGCCAGGTCCAGGATACAATGGTAAGTTTCTAACTTCCTCCTCAATTTTTCCATCAGGGAGGCAATTTTGAGTACAGCTACATGAATGGGCAGCGTGACCCTATTTATTTCTCAGTAATCCACTGTCATTCTCCCTATGCTATCTGACTTCTAGGGGAATTATACAGGCTATGTACAGGTCTTATGATTCCTACTTTTTCTAGTTCCTGCACTGTTCTAGAGATCTCCTTTTGCCCCCCTAGGAGTCTATACTGTTTAGTATTAGTGATCCTGCACAGATTAGGCAAGCAAATAGGCTCACATTTTGCATGGCCTCTTAATACCACCTGCACTGCCTAGATACTAATATATCTCTCTCTCAGTCTCAACTCTCCTATGGCTGTCTGGAGAGTCAGACTCCATACTATGTCTATGCCTAGTATATACTCTTGGACTGGGACAATAGACACCTTATATTCCCAGGGTGGGAGATGCCCAACCTCAACTATATCTGGGTTACAGGGATGGTCTGTCACCCAAACCCACCAATCACCACCCTATCTCCCTGGAATTTGGTTGGATCATCCTAAGTAATTGATGCTCCTGCGCCCGTATCAACTAGTGCCATAACACACTGTATATTCTTTCAGGACCAAAAAATATTTAGTTTTACATAGGGCTTCAGTGCCAACTGGGGGGCCCTAGGTGCTGGGGATTAGGCATTACCATCACATACAGCCTCTGTCTGAGGGCCAGATGTGTGGTAATGGATACCCGTTTAGAAATCTCAGACCCATTTACCACCACACCTTCAGCCCCCATATCCTATAATCTCAAAAGTCAGGCTGGTATGCTTTCTCAGGATCTTTGTTTAAATCATTACAACAAATCCATAAGTTCAGCAGCTGTGCAATGGCATGCCTCTACATGTAGCGTGGTATGGGCCAGGGGCCACTCTTCAGCTGCCAACCCTGCTGGTCTATCCTGGATTTTTTGTCTTTTGAGTTATTGGCCCCTCACTGAAAGAAAGATATTGAGGCCCTGGAGCATGTTCAGAGGAGGGCAACAAAGCTGGTGAGGGGTCTAGAGCATGGGCCTTATGAGGAGCAGCTGAGGGAGCTGGGATTGTTCAGTCTGGAGAAGAGGAGGCTCAGGGGAGACCTTATCGCTCTCTGTAACTACATAACTACATGAAGGGAGGTTGTAGTGAGCGGGGGGCGGGGGGGGGTCGGCCTCTTCTGTCTTCTAACTACTGACAGGATGAGGGGGAATGGCCTCAAGTTGCAATAGGGGAGATTCAGGCTGGATGTTAGGAAATACTACTTTCCTGAAAGAGTGGTCAGGCACTGGAATGGGCTGCCCAAGGAGGTGGTTGAGTCACCGTCCCTGAAGGCATTCAAGAAACATTTAGATGTTGTGTTGAGAGACATGGTTTAGTGGGGTTATTGGTGGTAGGCAGATTGTTGGACTGGATGATCTTGTAGGTCCTTTCCAACCTTGCTATTCTATGATTACCAGTCTTATTTCTAGATAATCTGAGGTTCCCAGATTGAATTTGTCTGTTTGGCCTTCTTTTTGTTTCTGTATTCTTCTTTTTGTTCCTGTATTCAACATGTATTCATCCAAGGATCCTGCTGACTCAAGTCCTTTTCCCCTTCTAACATTATGGGTAGAAATTTCAAAGGGGAAGTTCTATTTGAAGGGAAGGTAGTTTGCCCTGTTGAGGATGTAGTTTTATCCTCCAGGTGTCTAATATGGGCTTTTAAAAGCTCCTTTTCTTCTTTTAATTCTTCCTCAGAGGAATGATGTGTTAATAGTTAGTAGCAGTAAAAAAGTTTTGTTTTAATTTACTCGAAAAGTTGGCCATTTTTGAAGGGGATTTAATAATGGGACCATTGTCCCTTATAGGTCTCCATTCTTCAATAATCCAAGTAGTACTTGCCACAGGGAACCCAAGAATCCCAGGGTTTCCCCCAGGAGTTCCTCTTTCAGTGTATTCAGGGTCCCAGTGACCAGTCAACACACAGTTTTTTTTTTTTTTTTTTTTTTAAGGTAATCCATCATAAATAAGTACCTGGCTGGCTTGCCAAGTGAAATGCTATAATGTGACAGAAAGTGCAGCAACAATAACAGAGCAGCACAATCTTAGGCTGCAGCAAATGAGAACAAGCCCAAAGGCAGCAGTCACAGAAACAAAGGAAGAAAAACTGCTTACCTTTAGAAGGCCTCCAGGAGGCAGAAATCACCAGCAAGATACCCTAGCTTCTGCTGCCAGCGCTTAAATGAAGTCTGGGAAGGGGTAGCTCCTGGCTCCACCCCTTCTGCTCACTCAGGTGCATTGCATGAACCTGAGCTCCCCTGGGTTGGCCCTGCCTTCTCACCAGGTGTTCAATCACTGTTTCAGGTCGTGACTTGGTATTTTCACAACAGCAGTCATAACTATTATCCATTTCCTATCCATTTCCTTTTCTCAGTTTTAGTAAATAGTTTTATCTCAGCCCACAGGTTCTACTTTATTCTCTCTCTCATACCACAGGGAAGGTGGGGGTGGGAGTGAATGATGGTGTGGTGCTTAGCCATCTGCAAGGTTAAGCCAGGTTAAACCACAATGGTCATTTTGGAACCCAACATGGGGCATGAAGGGTTGAGATAACAGCAGAATTGACTGGAGTGTGTTAACACAGGGTGTTGTGGTAGTTTGATAATTATTTGTCACTATGCTAATTTTTTCACTGTTTATGGAGATCTTTAAGAGTCTTCTTATGGAAATATATTGTGTAGCACCTTGCTTGCTGCCTATATTCCTTGCTGCATTGTTTGTCATATCTGGGGATTGGATTAAGGTTTTTATTTTGCTATACTCTGTGGCCTTGTCTTATATTATGATAAAATTGGCAGCGGATTAACTAATGTGGTATGTGAATTCAGCATTGCAATAATCTATGGGCTTTGGAAACCATATTGTGGATGCTATTAGTAATTATACTCTTTATTTTGTCACCTCAGGGAGCCAGTCCATGGAGGAGACAGGAGAGGACATTTTCCAGCAGTTCCTTAACCTCCCTTTCTCTTTCACTTTTCCTTCTTTCCCTAAACTAGTTACAATAGTTCTTGAGAATTTGGAATATCTGTGGGATGTTCACACCAGCGTGCTCCTATGGCTATGTGTAATGAATGTGTTTCAGGTTATGTTTAAGATTAAGCAATTATTTAAGAATAGCACCCAGAGATCTGCCCTGAGGCAGGATAGAGTGATAGGAAGTGTGGGAAGCTATGGGCAGGTGCATAGAGTGGTGGGCACCCCCAGTGGTTTGGAACTTCACGTCTGAACAACTGCAGAATCCTGAAAAACTAGTAGAAGTTTTGGAACTGGTGTGATGGTAATTCTAGAGAGGCACAAATCACTGCAGCATGCTGGGACCTGGCCCATGCCTAACAATTGCTGTTCAACACTATTCAGCATCCTCAAGTGGAAGAGAATGGTCCCACCTGGAGCCTATGGCAGAAAGCCTCAGGGGAGACTTGAGATCAACTCCTAGGGTTTTGGGGTCAAGGATACAGAAGATCCAAGGCCCACTATACTCCAGCTGAAAAAAGAGATATTGGCAGCAGAGATATTGGGTCCAAGCTGCTTTGGAAGTGGTTAGTACTGCAGCACAGCTTCTCTTGTCACCCCTACTGCCTGTGCTGAGCTGGATGTCCAAAGGGAGGGTCCCCTCCATGCATCATGCAGCTGATGTTACATGAAGTAAGTGGATCGCACTGATCACACAACAGACTCAAATAAAGAATCCCAGTCATCTAGGAATCTTAGAATGATTATGGACTTGCCCAAAGGCAAAAATTTTGGAATATCACCACAGGAGGAGGTGACACATGATGAAGAGGCACTACTGTACAATAAACTGCCAGAAAATGAGAAGAAATGTGCTTTGTTCGCTGATGGGTCCTGATACATTGTGGGAAAGTATCGGAGGTAGAAGGCTGCTGTCTGGAGTCCTATACAACAAGTTGCAGAAGATACTGAAGGAAAAGGAGAATCCAGCTGTCTTTAGACATTGATGAACAAGAGAAGTGGCCAGTGTTCTAACTCTGCACTGACTCCTGGATGGTAGCAAATGCTATATGGAGGTGGTTAGAACAATGGAACAGATGCAGCCTAGTGAGGGGTGGACTTGACCATGGACACTATTGCACAAGTTATCCATGAATGTGAAACCTGCATTGTAATTAAGCAAGCCAAGCCTCTTGATGGCTGAAATACAAATACTGGGATACCTGGCATGTGGATTATGTCACGCTCCCACAAACTCGCACTTGCCATGTGCTTGCAATGGTGGAAGCAACTAAAACAACCTTGTAAACACCTGAGCATGGCACTGAGTGGGTATATCACATCCCCTGTCATGTACCAGCCTCTGAAAAAATTGAATAATACAATTGAGAGCAAGAGGTGCTGGGACATTCAAAGATTGGGGCACACATTTAGCAAAAGCCACACGGTTAATCATCACTCAGGGATCTGCCAGTCGAGCTGGTCCTGTCCAGTCAAACCTCCTACATACTGTAGAAGGTGATAAAGTCCCAGTGGTGCACACAAAGAACATGCTGAGCAAGGCAGTCTGGATTATTCCTGCCTCAGGCAAAGGCAAGCCTATTCATGGGACTGCTTTTGCTCAAGGACCTGGGTGCATATGGTGGGTAATGTGGAAGGATAGGGATATGCGTTGTGTACCTCAAGGTGATTTGATACTGAGTGAGAACAGTCAATAATTTGAATCGTATGATGATAAATTTCTACACAATACTGCATGTCATCTTTATTATGGTTGTCAAATGTCTTGTTAACGGTATTACAGTAAGAACCACTGAACAATCTCTGATGAAACCAGAACTACCTTCAGCATGAGTAACACAACATTGTGAATGATCCCACCTGCACTAAAGGACTAGACATATGGAGCCCAAAGTTATGAACTGAATGAACACCATGGACAATTTACATAGATGGCACATAGACTACAGTAATAATATATGTGTGTATATATGAAAAAAAGCAAGATAGGTAATGGTAATTAGTTAGGATGTGTAGAAATTGTGGGACCTGGGCATGATATAGATGTTATGGAATATGGGTGGACATTGTCTTAATTTTCAGCTGGGACAGCATTGTTTCTCTTCAAAGTGTCTGGTATGATGCTATATTTTGATTTTAGGAGAAAAACAATGCTCATAACACACCAATGTATGTTTGTTTGTCTTATTTTCTCCCTCATCCCACTGGGAAGGGGTGGAGGGAGCGTATGACTGTGTGGTGCTCAGCCACCTGGAGGTTTAAATCAGGTTAAACCACAACTCATAATAAAAGAGTAACAGTCCCCTTATCATTCTCATCCATTAAAAACAAACAAACAAAAACCCAACTCTCTTAAACAATGTACTACCTTTTCTCCGAATTTAACATTATATCCGTAATTCTAATGACCATGTTATTCTTTATCTCATTTCCTGTGCTGAGTAGACGTTTCAGTTCCTTTTCTACTGTTTGATTTTCCCTTTTACCCCATTCATTCATCCTCTTCTTTAAACATATTTTCTTCTTGTTTTATTACTGTCCTTTGTTGTTGTTGTTTAAAGCTTTTATTTATTTCTGCAGTTCACCTGAATGTTTTTAACTAATTGGCAGTCACAGTATCATGACTTTTTCCAAGACCTTTCTTTTTTTTTTTTCCTTTTTTCAAATAATAGTGCATTAAAATAGAACCAGAAAACCTACAGAGAACATAAAGATCATATAAGCCAGGAAGTTTTTTATCATGTTTATCATATTTCTTTAAAAGCATCCTGTTGCTCAAAAAAATTTCATATTGTTCTTTCTAACATCCTGATCCCACAGTGAAATGTATATGAATCAGTAAGGAATACTACTCAGAATTTCCAGTCATAGAATTATGCCTGCATATTTCAGTGCACTCAGATTATTTTTAGTCATTCAGCAGAGAAGCTTTCCAACAATAAACTTGATTTTTCAGGAACAGTAATTGTGCATTTTTGCCCCATCCCAGGAGGTGTTCAAGGCTTAGTTGAATGCGGCCCTGGGCAACTTGATCTAGAGCCTAATTTAGTGGTTGGCAAGCCTTCCTGCAGCAGGGGAATTGGAACTAGATGATCTTTGAGTTCCCTTAGAACCCAAGACGTTCTGTGAAAACCAGGAGAGTTTTCTTTTTCTGTCCTAAATCTTTAGAATTTCTTTGACTTTGCTGGAAATCATTGACTGATGAATTAAACTTTTATGTACAGGAATAACCTCTTATTTTCTTCATAAGTTTCTCAAGTGCAAACGGGGATGGAAATATATTTTTCTAAATCTTCCATCATTTTATTGCCTGATCAGTTGCTTACTGACATTATATAGCTAGATTCTCCTTGCAAAAATAATTTCCAAAGTTGAACAAGAAAATGGCTAACCCTTTCTAATTTTTTCTGTTAAGTTATTGCTTTCTAACTTTGTGAATATTAAAGCTCTTAAGTGCCAACACTGAAAGAAAATACCACAAATGTACATGCAGAGCAAAAATGTTATCGGTAGAGACAGCTTATTGTAGAGCTTCTCTTGCAAGCTGTAAAGCACAGTAGGAGAAGAGTAAATGAACTCAATCTAGTAGAACACAAATTCCTCAAGGCAAACGCTTTCATGTTTTAAGGACATTTGATCAGAAGTGACATAATTTACCAATTGCTTCAAATATCTGCATGGAGAGGAAAGAAGAGAAAGGAGACATGAGGATGTTTGTCAGGTCTAGCAGGAAATCTATCTGGAAGAAGGGGAAACTGACTGAGATCAGTTTCATCCTAATGCAGGCATATTTTCATGTAGCAGCAGAGAAACAGCATGTGCAGTTGATCTTCTTTTTATTTCTGGCTGCATTCATTTATCAGAAAAAGAACCAGGTTTTTCTGCAGTGAGTGAGAATGAAATCTTTACAGTACAGTCATTCGTTTTAATTTGCAGGTGAATTGTTAGAAGACTTCTCTCTACTTCTAGATATTTTGGGGAGAAACTTTTATAGTAACAAGAAGGAATTTGAGATCCGTTGCTTCATATGAGAAAGGTGGACCTAGCACTGCCTGGGTCAACATAATTAATTCAGATTTGCTCTGTATGTTCTAAAATAGTGCATTTCAATGTCATTTCCTAATGATGAATTCATTACAGTATTTGGACAGCTGCTTGAACTTATGTTGTACTGATTTTCTCATCAGTGATTTAACTCTAATCAGGCCTAACTGATGTACAATGCCTTGGGTACCTGCTTGTAGCCCTGGCTGTCTCCCAAATACTCAGTCAAATCTTGAAGAAGTCCTCTGAAGCTAAATTGAAAAACATAAATAAATCCAAAGAAGAAGTAGCTTGCGTACAGCAGAGGACAGCATTATTTAGTACCAAACAGATGGTGCGGTGCCTTTGCAGCATTTGCAATCTTGCCTGGGATAATATTTTGTCCCTTGTGTCACAGCTCCTACACTAGACAAGAATGAATGTGAATCGCTAGAGAGCAAGACTGGGACATTAAAGACTCATGTTTTGTAATCAGCTCTGTCACTGACCAGCAGAATAACTCCGTTCTGACTAAGGCTCAGTTTCCCATCACTGTATATTGGCAGAGCTTTGTACAGGTGCCGTTTGAAAACTAAAGCTGAATAATGAGAAATCCTTAGAGAAAATACGGAAGTGCAATACAGCTACCAGAATGTGCAGGAGGTCAGTACTTAGTTACCAATATTCAGTAAACTGGATTTTGTAAGAGGCACTTTATGAAGTATGTTTTATGGTTAGTAATATAACCAAGTCATGCCATGGGATCATGAAGCAGTGCTGATGGCATGGTCAGCTGTGAAACAAGCATGGCTGGGAGCCTGGGAATGAAACTGCTGCACTCAGACTAGGCTCTTCCTCCTGGGTTATTACAGAAGCAATCTAAAAATGTAGTGCTCTTTGCTGAACTGATATCATGGCCTCATTTTATGCTTCTGACAGCTGTACAATAGATAAGAAATGCTTCCTGTCTGTAGCAGCCAGGAGCCAGAGAGAGGCTGCTACAGGCCATTTCTCAGTCATGCATAGGACTCAAAAGTAGAAAAATTGCATTTAAGATCTGAAGGCCCAGTTGCCTAGCAACTCTAGTCCCACAAAAGGCTTAAAACTAGCTTGGATTGCGTAGCCCCTCAAGTCATTATTTTTATATATTTAGAAACTGCAACTTTTAAAGAAAATTGTATATATTGAGATGTTCTGATGGATTATTGTGTGGAAACAAGTCTTGGAAAGGAATCACATGTTACATACAGTAAATGCAAACAGCTTTCTGTACTATGCTGTAATTCCACAACATAGCATTATACTAACAAATGCAAAAAGGGGAGAGAGCTGCACATTTTTGTTTGATGCAGAACAGCTTCAAGGACTGAACACCAGGCAAAGAACATGCAAAAATTAATAAAAATAAGTAGGCCATAATTTCTATAGAAATTATTTCAAATGACTTTTGTGATGTATTCATTTGTGGTTGCTAGAAAGTATTTTTAATGTTTCACAACAATTGCAGTGACCAAAAAAATCCCCTAACCATAACAACCAACTTCAAAGCACAGAACTGAGAGCTTGTTTGTTTTATGGTGACTTACAATCCACTATTAAAATAGTATAGGAGCAAACTCAGGAAAGAAGTATAAGAAACTTTTGCTTCTCTTCTCTCAGCACAGAGTAATTTGTGGGATATGATATGTAAGCCAGTTTTCAAGAATATTTTTACTTTTTTCTGGGCAGATCATTGTGACAGATTTTCTCAGAAGTAAGTGACCGAGACCATGTAATTACATTTAAGGTGTATGATTCTGCTGTGGACCTGTTACATGCTTAAGTGCAATACCAGCGGTGGTTCAAGTTGAGTATTAGGAAAAATATCTTCTCACAAAGAGTGGTGAGGTACTGGAACAGGCTACCCAGAGAAGTGGCAGAGTCACTGTCCCTGGATGTTTTCAAGAAAAAGGTAGATGTGGCTGTTAGGGACGTGGATTTGTGGGTATGGTGGTGATGGACAGAGTTGGACTTGATGATCTTAATGGTCTTTTCCAACCTTAATGATTCTACCAAAATGGTTATATGTTGTCAAGACTCAAATCACAAATGTGTGTTAGTATGTATGTTATGTATAGAAACATGTTGCAGTGTCAAATCAGATAATTTTCTTCTATTTTTTTTTTATTTTTTTATATTTATGAAGTGCAACAGTCCAGTATTATACTTGACAAGTTTCAAATGTTACAGCTGTAGTTGGGCCAGCCATTTCTAATAGAATATTGTTATGTGTTTAGGTCTCTTTTTTTTTGGACTCACTTTGCACTTCAGTACTAGCACATGTTAGACAGTCATGGCACACAACCATTTTCATCCCTCACTGATGACTGGTACCTTCCACGTTTTCTGCTGCATGCTCATCTGTAAAACAGTGTTATGATCACATGACTGAGAAAATTAATGGCTTGAGATATTGATGTTGATCCTTGCCTGAACTTAATTGTCAGTAGTACCCTCTTAGGGCATGCTGTAGATCCAGAAAGGGGTGTGAATGGAGAAGTAAACCATGGAGAATAGCATAACAGATTTTTTTCTTAGTAGGTGGCATAAAGCAACTAGAACAAAAAATAACAGAAGGAAGAGAGAACCGTATATTCAAAAAAGGAATTTCTTTGTTTAATCTGGAGATAATTTGTTTGGTTGACTTCTCTGGTACCAGGGTGTACTTTTTGAGATGCAGTCAAGAGCTAAGTAATTAAGTGTTCTCAAAAGGTTGCAAAGTGAGTTGAGTGAATTACTTAAAGTCATGACAAGATCAAGAAACAATTGCACGCTCTCTTCTATGCAGTCTTGTGCTGTAAATAAAGCACTGGTATAATGGTAATGTTTAACATAGCAGGGAAAAGAGAAATGGTGTTTTTTTTGAATCTACAAAAGGTTTTGTTCATGATATCAACAGTTTTCATAAACAACACAGTCTTGTTTTGCTCTTTAACCGTTCTAATGGAAGAAGCATTGGCACAGTTTGGTAAGCTATTTGTGACTTTTCCCTAGAGGCAGGCATCACAATAGACATTCCTATTGTACAGTAAAGTATTTCATTGCCAAATCTCTCAGACTATTTTGACAGAATGTTACATTGTCTGTATAATAGATACAACAGTGGCACAGAAATTACTTATAATAGAATTCAATCAACAGAGAAAAACTGGCAGTACTATTCAGGCCTTCCATACCTTTAGTCTTATCACATATCTGAGGGTTAAGACATACAGGAACAATCTTGATCTTGTTATCTTGTTGTTTTTTTTTTTTTTTTTTTCTGCAGAGTTCAGCATAGTCCAGTCTCCTTTATTTTATGGGACACCATGAGAGCTCATGCTGCTAAGGATAAATTGGCTATTGATGTTAGCTCTTCAATTAAGAGGGGCTTAATCTTGACAGTAGTAACTATTGAAATCAGTTCTCTAATTTCACTCACATCAGAAACCCAGCTTTTAGAAAACAGAATGAAGTTTCTTCTCTGGTAATTTGTATTTCTTGTTTAGCCTATTTCAGTTGGGTATTTCAATATCCATTTGCATGAATGTTACTTTGTAAAAAAGTTTTTTGAGTGATGCAGAAGTCTTTTACACATTTGTGAATTAGACACGTTAGGCAATTTTGCAAGACAAACAGAGAGAAAAGTTAACTTCTGGCAACTGTCCATCTCACAGCAGAATTAGACTGTCAAGGAAACAGATTTCTGTCAAAAGGCAAACAATGTGTTGTTTATAGAAGTTTTCACATTTGCCTGAGAGAGAGCAAGAACGTGTAGGATTATTGCTTTCAGGCTTGACAGACTCTTCAAAGAGTCACTCGAGAGATGGGAGGTGATTATGAGAAAAAGTACATCATTAATTGAGCTCTTTCACCCCTGTGCATGTATATATTTGTTGCATGCTTCTTATCTGCAGAATTATTTGCCTATTCCTTGATGGGGATTGCTACAGTGCATATTGGGATTCTCTACCAAACTCCTTAGCAGAACTAACTTGAGACCCAAGAAAGTTAATGAACTAAAAGCAAGAGGGACAGAAATTTTTGGAAGTGCCTGCTGGAGCTGTTAGTCCCTCTTCAGTGAATACCTCTCTGTGACAGAAGTCTGCCTTTGTTCTTATCCACCTGCGTGAACATGCACAGTGTGAGATTCTGTCACGGCAATCAAACCAGATAAATGTCTTTCACATCCCTAATGCACTTTCGTTATTCTTGCTAATCTGTAATCTCAGCCAGTATGGGTAAGAGTTTGAAAGAAATTTCAGTTGTGTCACATTAAATAAATTTTTTCTTCAGTAGTTATGTAAGTAGGAGATGATGGTGAAATTCGAAGAACGCTCTTTTTAATACTGAGCAGTTATACGGTGAATAATGTATGAAGGGCTTAAAATGAAAATCCTTGATATTTCAGCATTTTTGTGTTCTTCAATATCTCTTAAAAAATGTTAGAAGCTTGTCTCTCAGTCTTTCCTTGAGTTATATCAGATAGTGTGTATAAGTTACATATGTATGTATGTGTCAATACAGGGTGATATTAATACATTAACACATTAAAATGAAAGAGATCATGAAAGTGGCATATATTTGGACAACTTACGGACAGAATTGAATGTAGTTTGCAACTGGAGAAAAAGTAGTAAATAAACAAAAGCATTGTGGAGAGGAAGAACTCTTAATGCAAGAGACAGTCTGCCCTACTTTCTTTTCTCACTTTTTGAAATCTATTAATGTTTTTCTTGCTTTATTTCATAATTCCCTGCAGGCCAGAGCTGACAGCTAATCCTCTGTTTTATATTAAAATACTCAAAGCGTATTGAAACTTACCCTGCTGAGTCTGAAAGTGGTTGCATGATTACAGCAATCCACAATTTACTCTAGTCCAGGTGATCATCATTGCTTGAGAGAAATCATGATAATCCCAGAACAGTTGACAGATTGCTAAAATATATGATCTGCTTCCAGCTGAAGGCTAGAAACCGAGCTGACTATGCCTATTTTTTCTAGAAGTAATTATTTATTATATAAGTCACTCTGATACATAAAGGTAGTATTAATTCAGAACTCCGTGCTATTAACAGCTGCTTTGTATATGGGCAGTACCAAGCAGTCACAATTTTCTATAATTCCTGACTGTTTATTCTTTGCTCTCTGTCTACTCACTCTGAATATGGCCTTTACAAATCCTTTCTATTTTTATTCCATTGCACTTTTAAGAATTGGTTTTACTATACACTGTTGTCACTACATTTCAGCATAAAATGCAGGGATAAGGTAAGTGCAGCAGCATTCATGTCTCTAAAAATAGGATTAAATTGGAATTTCAACAGAAATTTCAATTTACTGGTGTTTAACTTCTGCTGAAAATTCATATGCCTCAAACAGATTTGTGTGTTGAAGCAAAATAAAGCACAATAGGAATGGCCAACTGTTTATGCTCCTCTGTATCATGAAACAATCTGCTTGTGTACCGCTCTTCATCTTCAAATTTTCACTTGTATATTCACAAAGGAGAAATAAAGTACTAATGGTAGGCATAGATCCCTTTTATTGTTACAGAGTACCATTTGATTTTGCACTGGTGAGAATGTTTGAAGGGAAGATGTTGATGTCCTCT
This sequence comes from Numida meleagris, assembly GCF_002078875.1. NCBI lineage: Eukaryota > Metazoa > Chordata > Aves > Galliformes > Numididae > Numida > Numida meleagris. The sequence goes on along the minus strand of NW_018363981.1, from coordinate 635,021 downwards.
TAGTTTACAACTATAAAGTATGAAGAAAGAAGTGACGCAGAGGGGAACACAGTGACCAAGGATCAGGATAAGGCTGAGGTACTTAATGCCTTCTTTGCCTCACTCTTTAATAGTAAGACTAGTTCCCTGGGCACACAGCCCCTTGCACTGGAAGACAGTGATGGGAAACAGAATAGGCCCTGCATAATCCACAAGGAAATAGTTTTGGACCTGCTTCAAAAGCTGGACACCCACAAGTCCATGGGGCCAAATGGATTGCATCCTAGAGTGCTGAGGGAGTTGGTGCATGTGATTGCCAATCCACTCTCCATCATTCTTCAGTGGTCCTGGCTAACCAGGGATGTCCCGGTGGACTGGAGACTGGCAAATGTGACACCCATCTTCAATAAGGGCCGGAAAGATGATACTGGTAGCTACAGACCTATCAGTCTCACCTCAGTGCCAGGGAAGGTTATGGAATGGATAATCTCAAGAGCCATCACAAATCAATTAAAGGTCAACCAGGGGATCAGGCCCAGTCAGCATGGGTTCCTGAATGGTAGATCCTGCTTGACAAACCTGATTTTGTTTTATGACAAAGCGGCTGCTGCTTAGTGGATGAAGGTAAGGCTGCTGATGTTGTCTACCTGGACTTCAGTAAAGCCTTTGACACTTTCCTCCACAGCCTCCTCATGGAGAAGCTGGCTGCCCATGGTTTGGATGGGCATATGCTCTCCTGGGTGAAACACTGGCTGGATGGCTGGGCCCAGAGGGTTGTGGTCAATGGAGTTAAATCCAGCTGGCAGCCAGTCACGAGTGGTGTCCCTCAGGGCTCAGTACTGGGGCCACTCCTACTTGACATCTTTATCAGTGATTCTTATGAGGGGATTGAATGCACAACAACCCCAGGCAACCCTTCAGGCTTGGGGAGGAGTGGCTGGAAAGCTGCCTGACAGAAAGGGACCTAGGTGTACTGACAGACAGTCAGCTGAATATGAGCCAGCAGCATGCCCAGGTGGCCAAGGAGGCCAATGGCATCCTGGCTTGTATCAGTGTGGTGAGCAGGTCTAGGGAATTAATCCTGCCCTTGTACTTGGCACTGGTGAGGCAACACCTTGAGTACTGTGTTCAGTTTTGGGCACCTCAGTACAGAAAGGACATTGATGTGCTGGAGCAGGTCCAAAGGAGGGCAACAAGGCTGGTGAAGGGCTTGGAGAATATGCCCTACAAGGAGCTACTAAAGGAACTGGGGCTGTTTAGTCTGGGGAAGAAGAGGCTGAGGGGAGACCTTCTTGCTCTCTTCAAATACCTGAAAGGTGATTGGTCTCTCCTCACTGGTGACAGGCGATGGAACAAGGGGAAATGGCCTCAAGCTGCACCAGGGGAGGTCTAGGTTGGATATCAGGAAAAACTTCATTACTGAGAGGGTTGTTAAGCACTGGAACAGGCTCCCCAGGGAGGTGGTTGAGTCACCATCCCTGAATGTGTTTAAAAACCGTTTGGATGTGATGCTCAGGGACATGGTTTAGCAGAGAGTTGTAAGAGTTAGGGTAGTATGGTTAGGTTGCGGTTGGACTTGATGATCTTGAAGGTCTTTTCCAACCTAAGCAATTCTATGATTCTGTGATTCTATGCTTCCAGCACCTTCTACATTTTCACATGACCCCCACGATATCCAATATCTGTGCAGTGCCTGGGCAGTCCTCCCACAGCGCTGAGGAGGCTGCTGGATCTGATAAAACTGAATGTAAAAAGCCTATAACTTGACTTAAGAAATTGCAGCTGCTTCCCCACTGCAAGCATGGATGGAGTAACCCTTTTCTGTGTCATTTAATGGCATGTTCAGAAAAAGACATCCTGTCAAGCTCCAGAAGAGATTTAAGAGCTGAGAGAGAGAGATGAATTGTTCTGCTGGCTTCAACAGATCCACTTGCATGAACAGATACTCACTAAAATAAGGAGAGGCTATATGGACTGTTTTTGTTTGTTTGTTTGTTTGTTTGTTTGTTTTCTGCTTGGGTCTTTTATTTCATTAGAGTACAACTTAATAGTTGTAAGAGTGATATTTTAATGGCAAATACTTCCTCAGGATGTCATCTGATGGACTGCTTTTTTGTGTTTTTTTTTTTACTTGAAGATAAATCATAAGTGACAATTATTAGAAAATTTTGTGTGGTCTTAATGAACAATTTTAGTTGCACAGGATTTTCACATGTTACTTACTGTAATGTCTTTCTTTGTTCTTGTTATGCTCCACCTTGGCCAATGTAAGTGCCAACTGAGTTCTGAAATTTTGAAAATTCATGAGTCCCATGAATCCTCATCTGTGGTAGTAACTATGGTAAATATGGAGAATAAGATTGAAAAGATAATTGGTAAATAGAACTTATTACCTCCTTTCTAATCAAACACTCCATTGCAAAATTTACCACCTAAAGATACTTAGGTAATACGAGTTTTTATTAACATCATTATTCTATAAAAAAAACAGGGTTTCAGATATCAGAGATGAAGTGAGAAATTTGGATAGGATTGTCTTGAATAAGTAGGTGGTGCGCAGGCCAGTGTTGAGTTACTTCCATGAGTTTAATTAACATTTCTCACACATTGTAAAAACATTAAAAAAAATACAAAATCAGAAGGACAATTTGGTCATTTAGGTGTTGTTCATCAAATCACTGCTCATAGGAATAATTCCAAAATAATTAATTGATTCATAGCATGCCTGTGAGCATAGGCTTGTGTAAATGGTACAAGCATTTTGTGCATCATTTGAAAGCACTTGGCATCTCCTAGGAGGTACACCACACAATAGCATAAACAATATTCTGGGGAGACTTCCCAAAAAATATAGTGCATTCTCTAACAGTGTGGATGTGGACAGAAATTATTTTCCATGTGCAAAGTATACAATATGAAAGCTTGGAATGCCTAGGAATAGATTTTGAAATAGTTACAGATTCTGATAATGCCTCACTTCTCAAATGTAAAAAAAGGGACAATAATTTCCCTGAACTGTAAAGGCATAGGAAAGTAATTTCTGTCTTATGAGAGTTGCAGTTAAGCAAATGCTGAAATACATTCTTACCAGATGAATTGGTGAAAGAACTGATGCTGAACGGAATTAATAACCTACTAATCATCGTAAGAGAAACTCAGCTACTAAGAAATTCTGTATTGTGCAATATTGCCTGTCTGGACTTGTTATTATATTTCCTCTGCAGTTGGGATACGTAAAGGGATTTCAGTGACATGACTAGCAAGGCAGAATTTTTAAAGAGGGTTATTTCTTTTCAGATTTATTTTGCTGAGTAGAAAAGTAAAATAAAACTGTATTTTAAAATATTCATTTATTTTTCTTTCTTCCTTACAGCTTGTGGCCAATGCAATCCTTTTTGTCAGTGTAAATTTGTATGGGGTCTTTGTGAGGATTTTGACAGAAAGGGCTCAGAGGAAGGCATTCCTTCAGGCCAGGAACTGCATAGAGGACAGGCTGAGGCTGGAGGATGAAAATGAAAAACAGGTCAGTTTTTTCCTTTTCTCTGTTTCTTCTGAGATTGTTATAGTTCCATGAATCACAGGTCAGGACATTGCTCCTGAGTGAATGGAAGGGAATGTGTACACTTCCACTGTGAAAAAATCATGCTGCCTTCTATGCCTGCTTTATCTCTTCGTCCCTAGTACATACATGTGCTTTGCTCTCCATCACATTTTATTCCCTTCATAGGTATTATTGAGTGTGTGTTAGATATGCTGTGAAAATTCCTACCTGTGTGCTATATCCAGTTTACATTTATAACACATAAGAATGAAAGATGTCTCTATGTCATGTGGAGAAGCGTCCCAATCAAATTTGGAAACAATGAGAAAAACTGCTACACTGCAGATCTTGCACATGATACTCCCGGGATCAAATCTTAAATCCATCAAAATCTGTTCATTCTGAAAGCTTTGGACAAATCTTATTTTTTGTCTACATGACAACAGAGGTCTGTGCTAGACTAAATACACAGGGTCTCTGAAAGTATATTACTCCTATTTGTTTCCATAAAAATACAACAGATACAAAGAGCATTGTAAGAGAATTGTAATCAAAACCACTAAAATCTTTCTCTGATATGTCTGTGCAAGTTTCTAATGAGAAAGGAAAGAACAAACTCTTGGCTTTTGAACATAAACAACTTTCTGGAGTTAAAGTGTTGCTTGTGTAGGACAGATACCACAGCTGTAGGTGAGATTTCTTCCTCTGTGTCCAACTTACAGTGATTCTTCTCATTTGTTAATCATTAGTAGTAATGGCCCCATGTGATAATTTTGCTAAATTTATTTTTAGGAGCTAGAGCAAAGATCTCATGATGTAGCATTTTCAGGAGTTTGTAGGAAGGCTTTGGAAGAGAAATGTTGCTGAGGAGAAGGGAAGAGACTGACTCTTTTTGATGCTGGTGGTGGGGCTGAGGTTTGCTTTGTTTTTTAATTCAGCTGAATATTCACCATGTTGTCTGTTCTCAGTGGTCATGACTAATAACTGGCCTCCATTGTGGAATCATTCATTTATTATGTTGGTAAGTGTTAGCCTGCAATTCCGGAGTAATATCTGAAGCCAAGGCTGTTGACCAAAGAAGCTTTAGAATGTGAATAATTATAATCATTCTGTTGGGATAATTGTCTTCCCCTTTTTACTGTAAATTTCATCAGCAAGACCATTCCCCGCAGAGCAGGCAGTTAAGAGCAAATGTTGTGAGGTGAATCCTTTTCCCTGTTCCTGTTCAGTCAGATCACCTGAGCACTTCTCTTTTTATTCCCACTGCACTATATCTTTATCACAGAATCATGAAATTGTAAGGGTTGGAAGGGATCTCTGGAAATCATCTAGTCCAATCCCTTTGCTAGAGCAGGCTCCCTACAGTAGGTTGTGCAGGAAAGCATCCAGATGGGTTTTGAATATCTCCAGAGGAGACTCCACCACCTCTCTAGGCAGCCTGTTCCAGTGCTCTGTCACCCTCAAAGTAAAGAAGTTCCTTCTCATGTTAGGATGGAAATTCCTGTGTTCTAGTTTGTGTTGAATGCCCCTTGCCTCGTCACTGGGCATCATAGAAAGGAGCCTGGTCCTATTCCATTGACATTCACACTGTAGATGTTGATTAAACATTGATAGGACCTCCTCTGTCTTCTGTCCTCTAGGCTAAACAATCCTAGGCCTCAGCTTTAACGTCCAGTTCATTAATTGTCATCCCTTGCCCATGTGCCAAGAAAGGCTTTGTCACTCTGCGCCATGCATGGAAAACTTCCTTTGTTAAACATCTGTTGGAGTTTAACTGGGCAGGTAGCTAAGCACCATGTATTAGCTTGCTCATCACCTCCTCCCACAAGTGGGACAAGGGAGAAAACTAAAAAGAAATTAAGTAGAACTTGTGGGTTGAGATAAAAAACTATTTACTATGACAGAAAAGGAAGAGGAAAAAAGGATATTAGTAATAATATATATCATAGGTCACTCCAAAAGTAATGCCTCCTTTTTAGTTCCATGAAAACTACAGCAGATACAAAGAGCGCAACAACACTATTTGACAGAGGAAATTCTCAGCTACAAAACACTCCTTTACAACATAGTCACTACTATTAGTTTTGCCTTTTTGCCAATGATAAGCAAGAGCCTGCATGCTGCGCTCATAAAAATCTGCACCAGTAGAGGTGACCCACTGCTTCACAGTTGCTATGACGATGTAATTACTAGGAAAAAATTGCCCACGTGGTTCATCTTTCATCAGCCCAATCAGATGGAAGTCAGAAGACATAAAATCTGGAATACACAGTGGGTGTTGTAGGACAGTCCAGCCAAGATTAGCAGTGTGCTCTGTGATCTTCAGACTGATATGGGGCTTGACATTATCATGTTGCAAGAGGAAGGTTGTCTTCATCTAGACTCTGGAATCTTGAACCCTCAGCTTCAAGTCAGCATCATGATGTAGCGATCTGAGTTCTGGGAAGTACAGAAGAACAGCCCCTTTCCTATCCTAGAAGACAGTGCACATCACTTTACCCTCTGAGGACTGCATCTTAAACTTTTTCTTTGATAGAGAATTCAAGTGTCGCCTCTCCATGGACCGCCGTTTTGACTCCAGCTTGTAGTGGTGACACCATGTCTTGTCACTAGTAATGATACGATCCAGGAAACTGTCACCTTCAGCCTCATATTGGTTCAGTAGGTCCTGACATACTTGCATACCGTGCTCTTTCTGTTCCTCTTTGAGCTTTCATGAGACCCACCTGCCACAAACTGTAATATTCCAATGTTGCCACCAACATTTCCAATGCATTGAAGCCAATATTCAGCTCTGTACATAGTTCCACAGTCATAATCTACCAGTTCACACAGATGAACTGATAGAGTCACTCTTCATTTTGTGGTGTGACAGTTGTGCATGGCTGTCCGGAAAGTGGATTGTCTTTCACATTGCTGTCACCACTGCTGAAACTCGCTACCAACCCACTGTGCTAACATTCAATGTTTGATCTCCATAAATATTCAGAAAATACTGATGAGTATCAACGGGTACGTTTTCCACATGGAGGAGTTCAGTTATACACTTTTGCTTCATATGCACTTCCATGTCAGATACTATTTCATCAGACTCTTCCTCCACCACCATATGTTGCATGGAACAAAATTTAACAGAAAATTGGCGGGAATACTGCCATATTACCAACACCTGCCTCTGACATTGTGGGTCAACATATAGAAGGCATTACTTTCAGAGCAGCCCTTTTATGTACACAAAACAAGTAATGCACAAGCAGCTGCTCACCACCTGCTGAATGATGCCCAGATAGTCCCCAAGCAGCAGCTGTCCCCACTGTTTTCAGTTGTTTTTTTTTCTGCATGATGTCAAACGGTATGAATACACCTTCGGCCAGTTTAAGTCAGCTGTCCTGGGTCTGTCACCTCCCAGCTCCTGGTGCCCCCTCAGACCTGCTCCCTAGCAAAACACTAAGAGAAGCTGAAAAACTGAAACATCCTTGGCTCTGTACAGCACTACTCAGCAGCAGCTGAGTTAACTGGTTTGTTATCAGCATTGTTTTTCTCCTGAAGCCAAACCACAGCATCATACCAGACAATACAAAAGCAAAAAAACCCCTCTGTCTCAGCTGAAACCAGGACAGTATCCACCTTTTATTCCATATAATTTACATCATGCTTAGATTCCATACTTTTCCATCCATATTCATTAATTACCATCACCTGTCTTGCTTTTTGATATACACATGCAAGTATAATTCCCATAGTCTATGGGCCATCCCTCTGAATTGTCTGTGGAGTTCATTTAGTCCATGACTTTGGGCTCCATCTGTTATAACAGTCCTTAAGGACAGGCATGATGATGGTGTTGGATTGTTGCATGCTGAATCCAATTCTGGTTCTATTAAGATTAATTCTTCTTTAACCTGAGTAATTCTTACTGTTATGCCATTAATAATGCATATAACAATCATAGTAATGATGATATGCTGTATTATATAGCAGCTAATATACAACTCAAATTACTGACTATCCTAACCCAACATAAGATCCTCTTGAGATATATGCTAGACTTCCCTATCCTCCCATATCACCCACCACCCAAGTCCTTCAGCAAAACCCATCTCACAGATGGGCTTTACCTTTGCCTAAGGCAGGAATAAGCCAGACTGTTTTACCTACCCTTTTTCTAACCGTGCTGTGGTTGCTTCAACCGTTATAAGTACATTATAACGGTTATACATTATACATTATACATAATTCACCTGCCAGGCCTCTCCATATTAATATTTCATCCATTGTCCTCCCTACCAAAAAGGCTTGATCTGTTTGGCTTGCTTAATTACAGTGCAACTTCAACATTCATGGGTCACCTGTGCAATAGCGTCCATGGTCAAATCCACCCCTTGATCCTGAGCCCATCTTTATGTCGCATTTCTTCCTTGATGGCCCGATGTATCATGGGCCCACTGAGCTAGAAATAATTCACCCTTGTGTTGCCAGTTCAGATCTACTTGAGCCACTTCAATCATAGCATCATAGAATCATAGAATCACCAAGGTTGGAAAAGACCTCCATCTAAACATTTCTTGAACACCTCCACCACCTCCCTGGACAACCTGTTCCAGTGCCTGATCACTCTTTTGGGGACGAAGTATTTCCTAACATCCAACCTGAATCTCCCCTGGTACAACTTGAGGCCATTCCCTCTAGTCTTATCACTAGTTACAAGAGAGAAGAGGCTGACCCCCACCTCACCAGAACCTCCTTTCAGGTAGTTGTAAGCTGCTCCTTATAAGTCTTCTGCTCCAGACCCTTACCAGCTTTGTTGCCCTTGTCTGGACATGCTCCAGGGCGCTAACGTCTTTCTTGTAGTGAGGGCCCCAAAACTGAACACAGTACTCAAGGTGCGGCCTCACCAGGGCTGAGTACTTGTCTTCAACTGAGGAAAAATAAATATTGTGACACTTTCCATTTAAAAATTACAATAATACATAGGTTGCTCCGAAAATACTGGCTCCTATATATTTCCATGGAAACGACAACAGATAAAAAGACCATGTTAACATAGTTTCTCAGAGCAAGCTCTAAGCTACAAAAGTCTATTTCAACAACATCATCACCCCCATAAGCCAATTCATGCAGGTGAGCTGATCTAGATGCTCTTCATTTCATTTTGTGACATCTATGCATGGCCATCCTGTCCAGAAGGTAGCTTGTTCTTCACATTGCTGTCATAAATGTTGAAACATGATGCTGAAGGAAGAGCGCATTCATAAAGGATTTACAACTTACTAAAGGAATTGGAAAATCTATTGCAATCATTTCCCATACAGATGTCAAAATAAATCATTTTGTACAATAGTGATAGAATGTAGTATTAGGCTGGATAGTGTTGTTTGGGCAGCTGAATAAAATGATTATAAATCAATGTGAAATTTTCAAAAGGACTTTGAGAATGTCACGAGTCTTTGGAAGAAGAAATAAAATAAGAATGATAATGGCATTCAAAGTAGGCAGGATGTTCTTCATTCGGAGAAAGGGCCGGGAAATGTATTAGGAACAACCTCGTGGGGGCTCCAGTAAACACAGAGCCAGGCTGTGGGTGGGAGAAGCTGCCCAGGTCAGGGACAGGGATGGGAGAGGGAATCATGCTGAGAAGCATGACTTGACTTCTCCAAATTAGAGAAAGTTGAGAAAAGTGTTGGAACAGAATATAGCCTACAGATGATGGAAGCTGCTGCTTCAACATTCTGCCTGCTGTCTGCTTGTCACTTTCCACATGCCCTCTTGGGGAAGGCAAATCACTGTATTGGTGGAGTCTTTAGCTCCCCTGTTATATTAGGAGCAGTTTGGTAAGGTGGCAGCATGGATTCAGGTCCTCCCCAGAAGCCATGGGCACCTTCTACTTCTGATCCTTGTGCTGTCATCCGCTTCGCCATAGATCATAGAATGTCTGGAAGGAACCTCTGGAGATTGCCCAGTCCAACCTCCTTCCCAGAGGAGGACTATCCTCAACACCAGGTCTGATCATCTGTGGCTTTGCCACATTCTTGAATAAATGCAAGATCAAAAGGTTTTCCTCAGGTCCAATCCAGGCTGAGAAATACAGTACAAAAGCTTGTACATGCAATTAGATTGAGAATGTTAAAAAATAGAAAATAATTTAAAAGAAAGTAATAACATAGGCTTTTTTAGGATATTAATAATGAGAAGCTTTTATTTGTTTGTCTTTGCAAATTTTCTTTGTTGACTGTGCACATAATGATGCTACCATCTCTTAAGAGCACATGGGCAGGCAGTTCCAAAATGTCTAAAGTCAAGCAGGCAGAGCAGAATTTTGGCTGAGTAAGGGTCTTCTTCTTGAGCTTAGTCAGAAAGTGTGCGGCCACTGGAAGCAAGGTTGGGCAACATAGGAGGACTGCAAAGAGCTGTTTGCTATTGTAGGGAGAAAATTTTTGCTCAACTAGAGTTGAAGGTGATCTATGGGGGACAGTAAAAGGAGCTTTTCAGCTCCTTAACAGCAAAAACAGGACCAGAGAGAACATTGGTCCATTCCTTGATGAGGATGGTTCCCTCACAAATAGGGACACAGACAAAACAGGGATGTTTACTGCCTTTGTCTTCAATACCTGGAGCACTGAGTTGTAGGACTTACTGTGGTAACAATAAACTCCCAGCCAACGCTGAACTTGTGCAAGATTTGCTGATCCAGCCATATGCATTTAAGTCTATGGAGCCCAATGGGATTCATCCTAGGATACTCAAGAAGATTGCTGATATCATTGTGAGACCTCTCTCAACTGTTTTTCAATGATCTTGGGAATCTAGAGAGGTCCAAGTCACCTGGATGCTTGCAGATGTTGTTTCAGTTTTCAAGAAGGGCAAGACAAGAGATCCTGTCAGTCTCATGTTAGTGCTTGGTGAAGATTAGTGCTGTGGAGAAGATTTTTCTGGAAGTTATTGAAAAATACTCAAAGGGCAATGCAATCATTGGTCACAGCAACACAAGTTCATGAGAGGAAAGTTTTGTTCAACTACAGCAAAGCTTTCAATACAGTTTCTCATAGTATTATTCTGGAAAAAGCATGCCCAGCATACAGCTAGATAAGAACATAATACAGTGAATGAACATTTGGGTGATGGGTTGGGCTCAAAGGAGTACATTAAATGTTGTTCCATCATGCTGGTGGTTAGTCACTAGTGGGGTTCTGCAGGGCTTCATTTTAGAGCCAATTTCCTTAAGCATTTTCATCAATGTTTTGGATGCAAAACATGAAGGCAAACTAAGTAATTTTATGGACAACACTAAACTGGGATGAGCTGTTGACTCCTCCAGGGTAGAGAGGCCTTGCAGAGAGATCTTGACAAACTGGAGAGCTGAACAATCACTAACCTCATGAAGTTTAACAGAAGCAAATGCTGGATTCTGCAGTTGCGATGGGGCAACCCTGAATATGTGTACGGACTAGGAGATGGGAGGCTGGAGAGCATCCTTATGGAAAGGAATCTGAGGTTTCTGGCTGACTCAATTTGAAGATGAATCATCAGTGTGCCCTGACAGAGCCATCTGAAAGAGCCATCTGTGTCCTGGAGTTTATCAGGCAAAGCATAGCTAGCCAGTCAAGGGAATGGATTGTCCTGCTCTGCTCTCCTCTAGGGTGGTCTTACCTCAAGCACTACGTGTGCAACTTGGGTCGCCACAACATAAGAAGGACATAAAACTATTAGATTGTGTCCAAAGGAGGGCTACAAAGGTGATGAAGAGTCTAGAGAACAAGGTGTATGAGGAGCAGTTGAGATCCCTTGGTTTGTTCAGCCTAGAGAAGAGAAGACTGAGGGGATGTATCATGGCAGCCTATAGTTTCCTCACAGAGAGAGTGGGAAGGCAGGCAATGGTCTCTTCTTTCTGGTGACAGTGAGAGGATCCAAGGAAATGGCATGAAACTTCATGGGGAGGCTCAGGTTTTGTATGAGGAGCAGGTTAGTCACCAAGAGAGTGGTTAGGCACTGCAACAGGCTCCCAGGGGCAGTGTTCATGGCACCAATTCTGCTGGACTTCAAAAAGCATTTTGACAATGGCTCTCAGAAATACGATTTGAATTTTGGATAGTCCTGTGTGGAGCCAGGATTTGGAATCTGTGATCCTTTGTGGGTCCCTCCTAATGCAGGATATTCTTTGATTCTGTATTTGTTGCCCAGACACTACCTATCTATTTCCAATCAGCTCAATATGCACATTTTGACTTGAAGTCAAATGAGTATGTTTGCCCCTTCTTATTTTCAGCAATGTTTTTTTGCTATGAAAAAAAATAAAACTGGATGTTTTCCTAAATTGAGTGTTCTATCCAAAATTAACTAATTATTTATTAGTGATGCAGAAATCCTATAAGACAATTGGCAGAGGCAATTTTGGCATTGCAAATCCCAGGCTAAATCTGACAATTTAAAATATAAATATGATGGAAAATGCTGTGAATGAAGGAAGTGTGTCTCCTAATCTGTTACTTCCTTTTCTCAGCAGAATTTCTTCAGGGAATTCAAATCATTGTCAGTCAAGTACAATCTCAGAAAAGAAATGTTTTTCAGCATGTGAATTCACCTTAGACCATGTTAATACCAAGTAAAGGGAAGTACAAAATTCCTAACAGTAGAAGTTGTTTACAGGCCCAAGATTTAATTTCCTGAATAGAAACCAGTTTAAAAGCTTAAACTACATTGCAGACAAGTGAGACAGATGAAAGTGTGGGAACATCATTCTCTCTATAAGCTGCTGTGTTTTGGAATATACCACATGTTCAGGCTTTCCTAGCACAACTTCAGTTGTCACTGAAAAGAAGGTCTGCAACATGAACATTGTTTTATTATAGTCATAGTTGTTGCTAATTGATTAGTGCTCCTTGTCTCACACTTGCAATTTTTTGCTGTCACCACCCATCTCTTTCTTAGGCCACAGCCTCTCATGCATGAATGTCACAAGTATGTCTGGCTTCGGTGTTGTAACACATTGAATGGAACAATCATCAATGCACAAGGCAGGCACGTGCATCTACTTTCCTGTTGGTCTGGTTTTCAGATTATTTTTTCTGTCAGATCAGCCATGCAGTAGCAAATGAAAAATCAGACAGTGGTGGTAGGACTTGCTGAATAGAAATCCAGATAACAGCCCTTTCCAAAACTTTGAACAACTGTATTTGGTAAAAATTCATTCAATTTTCAAACCTCTGAGACCTTAAGCATTTCTCAGGGTGACATGGAAGGCAGTGCCACTTTTCTTTACAGATGAGATTTTGCCCCATATAAGAGATTTTTCTTATCTTTTTTTAGAAAGCTAGATGCTGTTTTCATTTACATTCAGTGCTTTGATATTTTCTATTGTGAGGTTGCTTCTTACCTTTTCCAGTCTCTCCTCTAGTGACAATTCTTTAGATCCACACTGATGCTTTCTTTCTTGGCCTGGAGTCAGCAGCTTGGTCAGCAGTAGCTGCTCCTTCAGAATGCCATGATTGACTCTTTCCCTGCTAGGTGAGTTTAAGGCTGCTAAGCCTCTTTGTAAAGACTCCACAAAAGGAATCCATCACTTGTTTTTCTCCATCTCTAATGAAAAAAAAAAAAATTACAACAATTTCATTAGTAGAATTTTTGTAAGCTCCCTTCAGGTCTTGTTATAATTCAGCCCAAATCCAACATAGATTGGAATCACCATTTTTGTAGCTTCCCTTAACACATCTGGCAACAGCAGGTTTTCAAAGCTGTACAGTGATGAATCGTGCAGTGCTCCAATGCTGCCTTCTCAGCAGTGATTGTTATTACTTCCTTGGATTCAGTGAAGTTTTTGATGCACTGTGGAAGTTATCTCTGAGCTTTTTATTCACCTCCTGTACTGTAACTGCCTTTACAGGCCATAGAAGTACTATTTAGTTAGCTATTAGCCAGTACTATTTAGCCAGCTAGTACTATTCAGTCACTGGTCTCTGTATCTGTCAGTATAATTTTGTGTTGGTTTTAAAGTGACATATGAAACAGAATCTAAAACTCCACTTTTTCTATAACGTGTTAAGAATATACTTACCCATTTCAAGATCTTATTTAATACCCTTGCTTAAAGACAAGCTGCAGTGAACAATTAGCTCTTTTCAGACATCAGAAAATTGGCAAACAGGATATTACTTCTGACATTTCAGTATACTTTGGAACTTATATTATTTCATGTGCCATAGAATTTGATCATCAGCCTGAATGTCTCTCTTGTGTGGATTACCTTATCACCTAGTAAGCTGTCACCTTGTTTTACAGCTTCAATGTAATTCAGTTAAAACAGTAAATCAACTACAAGATACAAATATCTGAGCAACAGAGCTTCATACTGCTGACAACAGTTTTTTTTTTCTTTGGATTTAAACATATATTATATAATCATGCTGCAAAGATTTAAGCATACTTAACATAAAAACTCTAGTAATTTACCATTTCCTGCCAACTCCTTAGACCATGAGTGTCCAATCTTTTGGCTTCCATGAGCTGCACTGAGTGAAGAAGAATTGTCTTGGGCCATATATATGTAGGTTGCATCAAAAGTAATGCCTCCTATTTATTTCCATGGAAAATACAACCAATACAAAGAGTACAAAAACATGATTTGATAGAGCAAATTATCAGCTACAAAACACTATTTTCCAACATAACCACCACCATTAGCTGTGCATTTTTTTGCCTGCATCCCACACTTCTTAAAACCTGCATCAGCAGAGATAACCCGTTGTTGCCACTGCTGAAACGCACCACCCACAACCTCACTATGCTGACATCCATTGTTTGGTGTCCATAAATGTTCTGCAAGTGTCAATGAGTGTCAATGGGTGCCATTTATTCCTTATAGAGGAACTTAGTGACACACCTTTTCTTCATTCACACTTCTATGTCAGATGCCGTTTTGCCAGACTGCCCCTTCACTGCCATCTGTCACATAGCAACAAAATAAAATGGAATATTTCCATACAATCAGCATTTTTCTCTGATGTAGCTGGCCAGCATAATAAAGCTGGAGACATTACTTCTTGAAGCAACCCTCATAAAATATTAATAAAGTATATAAGTAACAAAAGTTATTATAATCTTTATTTTTTTTTAATTAAAACTAAGAGAGCAACAAAAACATAAAAGTAGTGGAATATTTGACCTTGCTTTTGTGAAACTAATGCATCTGTCTGGTTCAATGGAAGTAGCTGCAATTCTTAATGAAATCTCGAGGTGGTCATTAGACATTTCTGATGAAATTTTATTTTCTGTGCTTGAACCTTGAAAACAGTTTTTCACAAATATATGTACTGCTAAAAAAAAAAACAATGACATAAATAGGATATTGTAGAGGAACTGCTAGGTCACTGCTTAAACTGGTGATTAAGCAACTGGTGAAGGAGTGTGGCTGGTCCAAGGACCACAGGAACTGTTTGCACCTGTGCTCCCCATGTGACCAGAAGGGGTGGACCCAGGATGGAGCCACCCTAGGCTCATATAAGGGCCAGCCACTGAAGAGACGGCATTTCTTGGACCTTGGCAGCTTTCGGTGAAGGACTGCTGCATAGTTGGAGATACCTTTCACCAGTTGGGTGAGGTCTAGACTTCTTTCTGTGTATGTATTATCCTTCCTGCAAATGTTTCACCTGGTATTACTAGGAACCTGTCAGAATCAATTTTGCTTCTTCATGGCAAATGTGGAATGATCTAATAAAAGCAGGGATCTGACTCCAAAAGATAGATAGATAATCAAATAATCTATGGTAATTCATCATGATTTCCAGGCATGTGTACTGTTATAGGAGGGTTTGGAGGGTGAATGATTCCAGTAACCCAAACTCAGCTGATGTTTGGTGTTGGGCATCTGTCCCCCTGGGAGTATAAGGTTTCTATAGCCCCAATTCAGGAATATATATTGGGTATAGTTATAACATGAGAACTGACTCTCCAAACTAATATTGGAGAGTTAAGGTTACAGCTTAGAAGTATTAGTGTCCAGGCAGTGCAATTGATTTTTGCAAGGATATGCAAAGCATGAGCCCGTTTGGTTACCCCAGCCGTGATGGATCACTAATATGAAGCAATATTGGCTCTCACAGGGACAATAAATTATGAAAACTATACAGGAATTAGAGAAAATAGGAATTATGTGGCCTGTCTGGAAATCAGATGAAACATGGTGCATAACTGTAAGATTACAAGGAACTAGATAAAGTAACTCTGCCAATTCATGCCGCAGTAGCCCATATAGCCATCTTCCTGGACATATTGAGCAGGGAGTTGGAGACCTACCATTGTGTCCTGGATCTGGCCAATGCATTCTTTAGCATCCCAGTTGCTGAGGAATTACCAGACCAATTTGCCTTTATGTGGGAGAGTAGGCAGTGGAACTTTCAGGACCAACCACAGGGGTACATGTGTTCTCCAACCTTCTGCCACAATTTGGCGGCACATGATTTGGCAAATGGTATAAAGCTAATGATGTAAAACTAACGTTAACTCATCAATAACATATAACCTCTTTCTCTTTGGAAGCGCTGGAGAAAGTGGTAGGCTCGTTGTTGGTTTACTTGCAGGAGAAAGGATGGGTTATCAATCCACAGAAAGTTCAAGGGGCTGGACTGTCAGTGAAATTCTTGGGAATTATTTGGTCAGGTAAGACTAAGATCTTACCCACTGCTATTATTGATAAAATCCAAGCATTTCCAGTACCAACCACAGTGGAACAATTACAGAAATTTCTGGGCATATTGGGACATTGGAGAACCTTCATACCCCACCTTGTGCAGGTCTTAAGATGTCTATATTAATTAACTAAGAAAGGCCAGTTGTGGGATTGGGGATGAGAAGAATGGGATGCTTGTCAGCAGGTAAAGTTAGTTGTCATAAGCACCTGTGCTTGTTTATTTGATCCCACTCTCCCTGATGAACTGGATGTACATGTAACTCAGGAAGGGTTTGGTTGGGGATTGCTGCAGTGCCAAGTTTCTGTTTGGATTCCAATTAGTTTTTGGTCTCAGGTATGGCATGGAGCAGAAGACAGATACAGTATGATTGAGAAGCAGTTATTGGCTACCTATTCTGCATTGCAGGTGGTAGAACCAATAACACAAACAGCAGAAGTAATAGTAAAAACACTGCCTATTCAGGAGTGAGTGAAAGATCTGGCCTGTATTTCTAAGACAGAGGTGCCCCAAGCACAAACAGTGGCACGCTGGGTTGCTTCTTTGGGGCAATGCAGCCATTTGTCCTCTGCCACTGAAGGAAGAACTGCAGAAAACACTTGGCCCAGCGACATACCTCAGTGATACACTCCAGGAAGTTTCCATCACTTCACCAGAGAAGAGACCCATACAAGAGGGAAAATATCCAATTCCAGAGGATGCCTGGTACACGGATGGGTCCAGCAGAGAAAATCCAAGTAAATGGCCTGTGGTTGCATACCATCCCTCAACTGAGACAGTCTGGTTTGAAGATGGGGAGGAACAAAGTAGCCAGTGGGCTGAATTACGAACAATAGGGATGGTTATAACCCAAGAGCCAGGTGATGGTGCATTGAACATCTGCATGGATAGCTGGGCAGTCTGCTGAGGGCTCACTTCAGATCACACAGTGGGCTGCTCAGGACTGGGCTATCTATGCCCAGCCAACCCAGGGCCAAGACACGTGGACTGATATATGGAATGTGGTTAGGCATAGAACTGTATATGCCTACCCCTGGGAGACATCACTCATGACTGGCCTCTACCTGGACATAGAGTCATTGACAACAAACCTCTGGCTACGACCATCCAACCAATTCTTTATCCATCAAATAGTCCAGCCTTCAAAAACATATTTCTCCAACTTAGAGGTAAGGATGTGGTGTGGGACCATGTCAAAGGCCTTGCACAAATCCAGGTAGATGACATTGGCTGTCCTTTCTTTGTCCATTAATGCCATAATAGAAGGCCACCAGATTGGTCAGGCATGATCTGCCCTCAGTGAAGCCATGTTGGCTGTCTCAGATCACCTCCTCATCTTGTACGTGACTTAATATCTTTTCCTGGAAAATCTGCTCCATGATCTTCCATGGCACAGATGTGAGGCTTACCGGTCTGTAGTTCCCTGGATCTTCCTTTCTTTCTTTCTTGAAAATGGGAGTGATGTTTCCCTTTTTCCAGGCACAGGGGACTTCACCTTACAGCAGTGATCTTTTTTTAAATATGGTGGAGCACAGCTTGGCAACAACATCAGCAAGTTTTTTCATAACCCTGGAATGTATGTCATTGGGCCCCATAGACTTCTACACATTCAGTCACAGGAGGTGGACTCGGACTAGCTCAACTTTTGCTCTGGGAGGGATTTTGCTCCCCTGCCCCCTGCTCAGAAGTTTAGGGACCCGAGAGACGTGGGAAGCGTGACAATGAAGACCAAAGCAAAGATCTTGTTAAGTACCTCAGCATTTTCCATGTCTGAGGAGGCCAGCTATCCCTTTCCATTTATCAGGGGTGGTACACTCTCCTTTGCTTGTCTCTTTTTGCCCCATGTATCTGAAGAAACCCTTCTTGTTGTTTTTCACATCCCTCACCAAGTTCAATTCCATCTCCGCCTTGGTTTTCCTGATCCCATTCCTGCATATATGGACAGCATTCCTATATTCTTCCCAGGCCACACATCCCTGCTTATACTTTTCCTCTTTTTTCACTGCAGTTTGACAAGCAGATCCTTGCTCAGCCATGCTGATTTCCTGCCTCACCTGCCTCATTTATCACCTGCCTCTGGGGAATATAGTGCTCTTGTGCTCTCATAAAGACATCCTTAAAGTGCTGCCAGGTCTGTTCTGCTCCTTTGTCCATAAGGAGACTTTCTCAGGGGAGCTCATCCAACAATTCCTTAAACAGTCCGATGTTTGCTGTCCTGAAGTTCATGGTCCTTATTCCACTTTTTGCCAGCTTTGCATTCCTCAAGATCATGAACTCAACTAGGACATGGTCAGTGAGCCCAGGTTGCCTCTGGTCTTAAGCTCTTTAACGATCCCCTCTGTGTTGGGGAGCACCAGCTCCAGCAACACTTCACTTATAGTGGGTCTGTCCAATACCTGAACCAGAAAGCTATCGTCAATGGATTCCAAGAGTCTCCTGGATTGCTTGCAGCTTTCCGTGTTGTTTTCCCAGCAGATATCTGGGTGATTGAAATTGTCCATCAAGATGAGAGCCTGTGAACATGACACTTCATGCAGCTGAAGCAAGAAGGCCTCGTCAACAGGCTCCCCTTGATCAGGCAGCCTGTTAGTAGACCCCGATCACCAGATGTCCTTTATTGGTCCAGTCCCTAAGCTCTCAACGTGTTCATGATCATTTCCTAAAGGCAGTTCTTCACAGTTTATCCACTTCTTAACATAGAGGGCAAACTCCTCAGCCCTCCTACCTTGCCTACTCTTTCTAAAAAGCTTATAACCCTCAATCATAGTATTCCACTTATATGAGTCATTCCACTATGTTTCCATGATAGTAATAAGATTGTGGTTTTCCAATTGCACCATGGTTTCCAATTCCTCCTGCGTATATCCCATGCTGCTTGCATTGGTATAGAGGCATTTCAGCTGGGCTTTCATCTGCATTACCTTCTTGGAGGAGCCCTCCCAGAAACTTGGGACAAATCTGAGGATTTTTCCCCACTGCTTCCTAAACTGATAGTGTTCCCCAACTCTTCTTTGTCATTCAGCAGTACATCCTTTTCCCCTATCAAATCTACTTTTAAAACCCTGGTGATGAGCTCAGCCAGCTTGCTGCCTAGTATATTCTTGCCCCTCCTGGTCAGTTGTGTTCCATCCCATGTCAGCCTTCCCAGTTTATTGAAGGTTTGCCCTAGATCATAGAAGCCAAAACCCTGAGCATGACACTATCCACACAGCCTTCGCTCTACTGGTTTGTCCTCCTTCTGCCTGATTCCCAGTTTCCTACCAGGAGGGATGAGGAGAACACTATCTGCTATCTGGATCCCTTCAGTATATTCCCAAGTGACGTAAAGTCTTTTTTAATTTTTTTAAATTTCCTAGTTGCAGCCTCATGTGACCCAGCTTGAAAGATCAGGAGTGGATAGTAGTCCTCTGGCTTTATCATACCTCGTATCCTCTTCCTGATGTCCCAAATGTGGGAAGTAAACCTCTCTATAAAGGTTATCCAGGTGGCAGATGGGTGCCTCAGTGCCCCTCAGCACAAATTCTCCAATTACTGAGACCCTTCATCTTTTTTTTACTGGCACTGGTTGTGACTTAGATTCTCAGTTGGACCTTCTTAATATGTTTTCCCCTTTCTAGTTCTAAACCGCTATCCGTACCTTTTTCTTCTTTCATCTCAGAATTTAGTATCTGTTGGCTAGCAGGAACTGGGAGGCTACTCCTTTTGCCCAAAGTAGAGGCGACGGTCCAGTCTTCCTCACCCTGCATGTTTTTTGCCCTGTTAGGTTGGAAGCCTGCTTACCTTCTTCCCCTTGCTTAGACCTAAGACGGGATTGTCAGTCTGCCCATGCCACTGCATCATATCACGTGTCAGTGTTTCTCTCCTACTGCTGGATACATCTCAGCCTGGCAACTTCTTCTTGCATTTTGGTTAGCTACTCAAAAAGATCATCAGGCTGGGTGCACTTGCACCCGTGACACACCCCACTTTACTCAGCCCCTTGGGTGACTTCCTCATTCTAGAGTTCCCAGGGGTGCTCCAGAGGTCTGGGCAACTCTTTCACTCCTTGGGAGGTCCATCTGGGTGCACGTGTCAGCCCAGAAGAGTTGTGGCCCCTCCATCTGAGTTGCTGCCTCAGCCTGTCTTTTGCAAAAGGTGATCGCCGTGTTAGTTTCAATAGGATGCTGAACCATCCCTGCTCAACCTGCCTGCATGAACTGCTGCGCAAACGGCTGTGCCACACCCTCCTGACATGCCACACCCTGTTGGACAATCCTGTTTGACATGTTTCTGGGAGCTGCGCTCCCTGGGAAGAGCCTCTGTAAGCATGGGGGTTGGCTGCTATCAATCCCAACTCTGTCCACGCCACATCCGAGCTGCCACTGCTCTGCGCTCCACTCTTCCCACTAGAGGGGACTAGGGGCTCCCTTGCTCTTTCTGTGCCTCTTTTTGCGCAGTTTTCCATGATTTTCTTGCAGTTTTGCCTCTGTGAAGGGTCCCTCAGTGTGAGCCTCCACCCCAAAGTCAATCCTCTTGAGGTTTTCAAGGTAATTGATGAAGATGCTGAATAAGACCAGGCCCAGTACCAACCTCTGGGGAACACCACTAGTTACAGGCCTCCAGCTAGACTCAGTGCCATTGATTACAACGCTCTAAGCTGTCAGTCAGCCAGTTCTCAATCTACATCATTCTTCACTCATCTATCACATACTTTCTAGGCTTCATTATAAGGATTTTGTGGGAAACAGTGTCAAAGCCTTGCTGAAGTCAAGGTACACAACATCTGCTGCTCTCCCCTCATCTACCCAGCCAGCGATGATATCATAGAAGGCTACCTGGTTGGTCAAGAATGATTTTCCCTTGGCATCTTGACTATTCCTGATAATCTTTTCATTCACTTGCTTGGTGATGACATCCAGTATATAAGTTGTTCCATCATCTTCGCAAGGATGTAAGTGAGGCTGACTGGCCTGTAGATGGCTGGATACTGCTTCTTGCCTTTTTTGAGTGGCATTGGCTGCCCTCCAGTCTTCAGGCACCTCTCCATACTCCGGGACTTATCAAAGATGATAGAGAGTGACTTAGCAATCATTTCAGTGAGCTACCTCAGCACTCATAGCCACATTCTGTCAGGGCCCATGGATTTGTGTGCAATTGATTTTGTCTAGACCATCTCTAACAAGATCCTCCTCAACTAAGTGGAAATCTTCCTTTCCCCAGACTCTCTCTTTTACTTCCATGGTTTGGGATTTCTGACAGCTAGTCTTACAAGTAGAGACTGAAGCTATGAAGGAATCTTTAATTACGAACTGGGGCAGTTCTCTAAAGTTTAACTTGTTCCTTTGTGACATATAAATATTCAATTTGCCGTCTTTCAGAAGAAAATAAAATTAGAAACTTCTGAAGTATCATGAAGAGTTTCTAAGTGGTGAATGTGTGCATGTGAGCAATACAACACAGATGTCTGTGCAGACACCCTCTTTTGTGTTATTTATTGCTTCTTTCTTACTTAACATCATTCAAATAATAAGATGATGCAATTTGACCAGGATCTGCACTTATGTGATATGATATCTCACAGTTTCCATTCCTGTGGCTCCCAATCATAAGATAAGATGTGGTCTTATGAATTCCTTCAGACTGTTGCCATGGCTGAAGCTAGCAGGTCTAAATAGGCTTGTAGCTACTCACAGCAACAAAACCAGATCTATTGGATTTTAAGTTGCAGGTGTTTTCTGAGTTATTGAAGTTCTGTTTTAACAATCTAAGTACTCCTTACAACTCCTAAGAACACCTGCTGCAAGTTCTCTAGGTCCCTGTGAATGGGTCAGAATACATGTAATAGCTGTATAGGCCTTTATAGTCAATACTAATGAGATCCAAAACATTGGGAGTCCTTTCTGTGTAATATCAGTTACATATGCTAAAATATCTGTGCATATAGTAAGCAGAGATCTATTTAACCAGCAATTTATACCAATGTATTCCATTACTGAACTGGCTGGAATAGTCATTGCTATGATAGATAAGATACGATTAAAACTGTGTCCTTACTATTTTTCCTCTGATTCACACTGTGTGGATAAATCTATTATCCACTCCTGCTTAATAACCAGCTGCCATAGCACTTGTAATGCAACATTTTCATTAGATTCAGAAGTAAGACACACAAAAAGACACAGCAAATGGTCCTGGATTTTTTTTTTTTCAATTAGATAAATGCTACAAGAGATAAAGCTTTTATTATTAGCACTGTGATGTTGATGAAAATTATCATATTTGTCACTGCCTCTTCCATGTCTGTGTAGTTTTTTTTTTTCTTTTTTTAAATGCAGAAATCTGAAAAAGAAAGCACAGGCTGCAGAAGTTTGAAAAAATGATTCATACGATTTCTCTAGTTATGCAGGGGAAGTTCTCAGGAAGACATTAGGAAAAAGATTGTCTAGTTTGCTAGTTCAATACTGTTGAATGATGAGCAACTTTCTATAGCACAAAACTGATGGTGTTTACTTCTTTTTCCTCTTCCAGGAACGTCTCTTGATGAGTCTTTTGCCTAGGAATGTTGCAATGGAAATGAAGGAAGATTTCTTGAAGCCTCCTGAAAGGATTTTCCACAAGATTTACATTCAAAGGCATGACAATGTTAGGTAGGATATTACCCATGAAATAATTTAAAACAGAGAATGTTCAGCGCAAATGCAGTGACAAGCACTTGTGGTCAGGTATTATTACTGACAAGCAGTACTGTGATTCGTCATATATAGTCAGGGGGATAATGGATCCACCAGGAAGACTTAAGAGACCCAGAAGATAAACTGACTTAATAAATGGTTTTGAATATTAATGCTGGGAGGTAGGAAACTTATTTTTTTTTCCAATAAGTGATCATTCTTTTTGTACTTATTTATTTATTTTATATACTTATTTATTTTGCATGGCAACAATTACATGTTTTTATTTAGTTTTCTGATAGTAAGATGGATTGCTTTCTGTGCAGTAGTTTTTCCAATAGCGTAGAAATAGAGAAAATATGATGTAAGCTTAAGAATATTTACATCCCCATCATATAAGCATTCCTGCTCAGAAGAGGTTATTGACCAAGGCCCAATTTTACTTCTTACTCTTGCTCAGTAACAAGAGCTAGGTAACTATTGTACAAGTGACCTCATTCATATTTATTGTTTAAAGTAAATTCTCATTTTCTGTTCTCTTTGCCCCTCCAAACACATTCCTTAAAGGGTTTGTCTGAATTGTGTTGTTTTATGATGCTGTCTCTAGTCACTTTATTTTCCCCATACCAAAAACAATTTCAAAGAGACTTATACCATCCTTGCACTGTGTAAGATACAGCTTCAATAAAAGATGTCACAGAACTGTCTTCTCATATGATTTTCACCATGTGCTTGTGTGGCTAAGGAGCGAACTATGCAAGTTCCCCTCTCCCTTATCCTGAGGTATATTTTCCTACTCTTGGGTTTCAGCCTATCTCCCCTTGAGCTGATTCTAGTATTTGTAAAGACCACTTAGTGACTAAGTTGCTGCAAGTAGAATTTTAGAAGTCAGAGAATCAGAGATTGCTGTAACAGGAGTGCTTAGAAGACTAACAAGTCAGATCATTTTTACATTGTAAGCTAATAATAAAAATCACAGAATATTGTCATTGAGTCCAGCTGCTGGCTCCACACAGGATTACCTAAAATTCACACCTTAGGTATGAGCACACTGTCCAAATGTTTCTTTATTCCATCAGGCTGGTAGCATGACCACTGCTGCCCTTGGGAATCTGTTCCAGAGCCCAACCACTCTCTGATGAAGAACCTTTTCCTAACACCCACCTTGACCCTCCCCTAATGCAGCTTTATGCTGTTTCCTTGTGTTGCATTACTGAACTTATTAACAACACACTTCTTTCCAGTGGTTAAATCCTACATAAAGTTGACCATCACCACTATGTATGAAAGACTATTGGTCTTTAACAAGCAATGTAAAGTTAGTAAAGTTAGTTGTCAGTGTATAATGTCCCAGAGCCAATGCTGCAAAGTTAGCATTGTTGTTCATGAGCTTTGGTAATTCTCACTTGCCAAAATAAAGGTTGTCAGGGTTGTGAGCCCCTCAAGAGAACAATTCAAGACCAGAAACTGACCTTTCTTCTGTTTTTCTTGTTTATTTCTCACACTTTTATGCTGTTATCACCCTACCAAAGCTGTTTGCCCTTTTTTCTTTTTCTCTCCAGTCTTCTCTCCCTAGGTGATGTCCTGCCTATTTCAATCACTTATGCTAATTTTGTCCACTGTCTGCCAGATTCTTGTTGCTTGGGTGCCACCTCCTACCATTTTTATCCCTTTGGCAATCACATTGCTCATATACCTGAAAAAGTTGTATCTTGTTATGCCATCACAGTGCTATCAAATACATATGTATGCTGTTGGTTGCATTTATAATCAGGCTCAATGCAGTCCCATGTTGTCCTGGTTAGTACACTGTCCTGGTTTCAGCTGGGAAAGAGCGTTAGGAGAAAAACAATCTTGATAACACATCAGTGTTTTAGCTTTTGCTGAACAGTGCTGTACAGAGCCAAGGACATTTCAGCTTTTCAGCTTCTCACACTATCCTGCCAGTGAGGGGGACTCTGGGGGCACAAGTAGTTGGGAAGGAACACAAACAGTACAGCTGACCTAAACTGACCAAAAGGGGTATTTCATACATATTGTGGAAAAGCTATAAAACTGTGAGAGGTTGGTTGCAGGGACAGCCTCTGCTCAGGGATCAACTTGGCATTAGTCAGTGGGTGGTAACTGCATTGTGCATTGCTTGTTTTGAATATATGTATATATAATTACTATTATTTTTCTCTATTCCTTTCCCTTAATAAATAGTTTTTATCTCAGCCTGCAAGTTCTACTTTTTTTCCCCTCTCTCCCCTGTCCTGCTGGAAGGGGTAAAGGAAAGGCTACGTAGTGTTTAGCTGTAGTCCAGGTTAAACTACAACCTACTTTTGTAATTTACAAGCACAGTAGGTCTTAATGTTTGCTACAAAATTATAAGTCATCTTAAACTGCATTGCTTCGCAGTTGAACTCTTTGATTATAATGCTTCTGAGTTCTCTGTTGTGCTGAAGACTTTTTGAAACTTAACCTCAAGGGTGCCCTTTTTCTGCATGAAATGGCATTTCACATAATTTATAACACTCTTGCAGATTACTCACCTCTTCTATGTGAACTTCATATTGAACTTTAATACCCTATCTGGAGAGGTGAATTTATTCTCTGATATTAGGAAGGTATTTTGAGGTAAATGGAAAAAGCATGAGATAGTCCATTTTAATATGAAAGAAAAGAGCTTCAGAGAAGGTATGTGAAAACTAGAGACATCCTCTTATCATTGTTACACGAAACTACATAATTTCTTATGCTAGTAATGCAACTACTGAATTCAGTAAAAGAAAAGTGGGGAAGAGTGCACTAGTAAATGATTAGCATGGTATTGCTAGCTGTTCCCAGTGGACCTAATTCACCCTGGGAGCTGTGTAACTCTACATATTTGAATGATGCAGGGGAAACTCCCTGCACATGCCACCCTGACACCACTGTATAGGACAGTTCCATAGAACCCCTTCATGAAGTGCCAATAACAAGATGTGGACTTGGCCATCCAAAATGAAATCAGGGAAGAAAACTCTCAAACTCCAGTGTGGTGTTAGAAAGCAGCATTTCTTTATTCCTCACAATGCACACTGGGTGACTTGACAAGCAAGCGCACCCTGTCAGAGTTCAGGTTCTACATTTAAACAGTTACAACATGCATATGCAGTACATTAGCATAAGCTTTCATTTGTTTCCAAGGACTCAGATCTATGCTAATGTCCCTTCGAGCATGCTCAAGTGGCATTTGTGGTCATCAAGCGTCCACCTACTTCTTCCCCTTTTCTCACCATCATCTTAATCACTGAAAGATATGACATGCTTTCATCCACTTTTCCACAGTTTGTAAGATTTCCACTGCTTAATAGACCACAGTGAGCCGCATTTAAAAACAATGTACATGGAAAGTGTCCCTGCACATTTTGAGGCAAAAGATGAAAGTATTCTATTATGCCCCCAGTACAAAATTATTGAGGAAAACAAGACTATTAACCCACTAAAGTTGAAATGGAAAGTTTTAGAACTATCACTTATGGATCCCTTTTTTTAAACTAATATATTGATTTTAAAACTAGATATTAATCCCTATTGCTAAACAAGCCAACCTATATCAAGTTTGCCTTTTAAAGGAAATGGAAACAACTTTTTTCTTTTTGAGTAGTGGCAGTTGATCTGGCCAGAGCTAAGGGGCCATCCTTATATTCTCATAACTTGCTCTTTTCATACCAGTCTGTCTGAACAAGTGATAACAAATGAAAAGCCCCTCTGTATTTCCAAATTCTCAGAGTTTCAAATGTCAAAGCTACTCATTGAAAATAGAAAATACACTGTGTGTTTACCTTTCTTATTGTAACCCTTTCCTTTTTTCCTGGCAAATATCTGGGATTGCAATAACATCACCTTCCAGGAAGACAGGCTACAGGAGGTAAGCACAAAATCAGTAAATTGTACAATTTTTCTCTCCTCACCTTTTAAAGGAAAACGGAAAGGGAAAAGGAAGGAGAAAAAAAAAAAAAAAGAACCACAACCAATGTAGTGATCAGAAAGACTAACATGACAGAAAAGGTGTGACAAAAGAAGTGTTACAAAAGAGGTGGAAAGAGTAGCATGATAGCAAGGTGCTATAAAGGAAGAGAAGTAGATTGCTCACCTGTATCAGAGGATTCTGGGTTCACAGAGAAAAACTTCCACCAAGGAGGAATCTCCAGAAAAAAATCCCTCCTCTGTGGCAGTCAGCCCTTAAATGAGGCCTAAGGGGCCTTCCAGTTGCACAGGTGAGTTGCCTTCACCTGTGCTCCCAGGGCTGACTGGGTCTTTCCTCCAGGTGCTCCATCAGTGGTTCAAGCCGTGACTCATCAGTTCCCATACAACCAACAAATCTGTTTCATCCTTCTAAAAAAACAGCAACAACAAAAAACCACAGTTTTCATGTACTAGACCTTGCATGTGAAAAATTATTCATTCATGCAGAGTTTTATTTTTCTTTCTGCAGCAGAAAGCATTAACCTCCTTTAATATCAGTTGAATATTTCTGTGTAGTGAGGGGGGCAGTTTAAAACTTATTTTGTATTTCTGTTTGAGGCCCTTCCAACGGCCCATCAGTGAATACAGCTCATGAAAGAGCACTGAATAGACAGCTCCATACACAGCTGACAGTGGCATCAAAAGAATGTGTACAGAGTCTTAGGAACAAAAGTAGTTGGAGGGAAAGATTCTTTTCTCCTCCAAATTGCTCATATGCAGCAAATGTAAAATGCCTGCTGGGGCAGACATACATAAACTCACAATTTGGAGAAAGTCTATTATATAGTTTTACTGACAGTGATACAAGTTGTAACAATATTATTAAGCTTGCTAGTGTTCGTTGATGGATACCCCTGCCCAGCAATTTGTTTAGATAACAGAAAGAGCTGTGTTTCTGAACGAAGGAAGGAGATATGGAAGTTCTGCTTAGTCTTTGTACCAAGGAAGTAGGATGTCCTGTTTGGAATCAGTCACTGAATATGTAACATACTTCTAGGAAACTTCTGAGTATGTAACATACCAACTTGGAAAATGTCTGCATATATAACACAGGTAATATATATAAACTGAAGATCTTTTGTGTAAGCTATGCATGTTAGGAGGATTACCCCCTTGCATCCAATGCTGCTGTTGAAGAATGTCTGCTTTCTAACACTCCAGCTTGAGTCTTGGAGAGTTTTCTGATCAACTGTCTTATGGTATCAAAAGCGTCAAAAGTAAAGAGGATAAGAACTTGAACTCTTTGTGCTCCGTCAGTTACAGTGCTTGAACTTTCATAATTAAGTTTTAGTAGAGGCAGATCCTTGTTTGTATAATGTTCACACATAATGCTTGACCTTTCAGAAAGAAATAATAAAAGCCCACAATCTGAAATGTTGTTTGACCACTTGAGAGATTTATTTTCTTACTCTGTAACTCATTTTTTCCATTTAGAATTTTCATTTTAAATGAAACACTTTAACATTAGAATTTTGTTTAAATGAATTCTCGATCACCTTTACTTATATTGTTTTCTTTCCTCTCACTTGATTTCTCCTAATGCAGTGTTATAAATGACAAAACCATCACATTTTTAAATTTATTTTCAAATGAAGTGCAATATACAGAAAGAACTGCTCTTCCCCCTCTCTCACAGTCCATTAAGTTAACTTTGGAAATGCAAATAAGTTTTCTATTTAGCAACAGTTACATGTAAAAAGAGAAAGATCAGTAGCCTCAAATTTGCCTTACACCTGAAAGTAAGATAATAGTACATTATCTATGCCCAGGTGGAGCTCCATGGACTCCAGCTGGTTGCTGATGTAGAGGGCAACACCCCCTCCCCTTTTCCCTGCCTGTCTTTCCTAAAGAGTGTATACCCATCTATTCCTACATTCCAGTCATGAGAGCCATCCCACCATGTCTCAGTGATGCCAATGATGTCATAGACCTGTGGGCATACACACATGCCTGCAACTCTTCCTGCTTGTTCCCCATGCTCCATGCATCAGTGTACAGGCATTTGAGTTGGGCTCCCATTGAGGCTGATCTACTAATTAGAGTTCTCTTATCCTGCACCTTAGATACTGTCTTACTGGCCTGTGATCCAGCTCCAGGCACAGGGCATCCATTACTAACATCAGCCTCAAAGTGGGATGGTTTGAGGATTCCCTCCCTGAGCAACTCTTACTTTAAAGCCATCCTGACTAACTTGGAAAGCTTGTTGCCAAAGATGGTCTTCGCCTTGTCTTAGAGATGAACCCCATCCTCCCCTAGAAGACCAGATTTCTCAAAACTAGCTTTATGACATAAACAGCCAAAGCCCTGTTCATGACACCACTCCCTTAACCATTCATTGATTTTCCTAATTCTATCATCCCTTTCCCTCCCCATTCCCCTAGCTGTGAGGATTGATGAAAAGACTTCCCATGCCCCCAAGTCCTTCACTGATGCTCCCAGCTCCCTGTAGTCCCCCTTGACATTCTTCAGGTTGCTAACAGCTGTGTCACTGGTGCCTACGTGAAACTGCAGCATCGGGTAGTTGTTAGTGGGACGTACAAGGTCTGGCAGCCTCTCCAGCACATCCTTAATGTGGGCCCCTGGCAAGCATCAGACCTCTCTAGATAGTGGGCCAGAATGACATGTGGGTGCCTCTGTACCCCTCAGAAGAGAGTCGCCCACCACTATCACCTGTCACTTTTTCTTAGTTGGGGTAGCTGTTATGCAGTGGGGAGCAGGTTTGGCTGCCTCACTCAGCTCTGATGACTTACCTGTTACTGTTTCTTTTTCCTTCTCAGTCTGCAGAACCATGAAGCAGTTCTGCAGAGGCACCTCAGGCTTTGGGGCAGGCTTCTTCCTCTTGTTAGCCTTTCTCATGGCAGTTTGCTATTTCTCATCACTGTTGTCTTCCCCTCCAACTGGATGTGCCAATGAAGGAGTTTGGGATTGTTTGGCCCCGGACTGTGGATTGAATGCAGGTTGCATGTGAATCTGTCTGACTCCCTCTATTTCTGCCTCTCTGTTAGCACACAGCCTTTTGACTGTCTCCTGCAGCTCAGCCACCTGTAGCAGGAGGTCCTCCACCTGGGCATGTCTTACACAGGCGAGTTTGCCTCTCACCTCTGCTCCAGGAGTGAGGTCCAAACACTTCACACAGACCAGGGTCTGCACAGATGCTTCTTCCTTTATCAGCTCTGTCTGTCACCATTTTGGTGACCAGGATGTGACACTGTCCCACATGACATCCTGGTCACCAAATTGGAGAAAAACAGGTTTGATGGACGGACCACTTGCTGGATAAGGAATTGGCTGTATGGTCACGCTCAGAGAGTTGTTGTCAAAGGCTCAATGTCCAAGTGGAGACTGGTGATAAGTGGTATTCGTCAGAGACTGATGCAGGAACTGGAGTTATTTAATGTCTTTGTAGGCAATATGGACAGCTGGATCAAGTGCACTCTCAGCAAGTCTGCAGCTGACACCAAGCTGAGTGGTGCAGTTAGCATGCTGGAGGGAAGGGATGCCATCCAGAGGGACCTGGACAGGCTTGAGAGGTGGGTCCATGCCAACCTCATGAAATTCAGTCAGACCATGTGCAAAGTCCTGCACCTGGGTTGGGGCAATCCCAAGCACAGATACTGGTTGTGCAGAGGATGGCTTGAGAGCAGCCCTGAGGAGAAGGATTTGGGGGTGTCAGTTGATGAAAGTCTCAACACGAGCTGGCAATGTGTGCTTGCAGCCCAGAAGGCCAACCACATCCTGGGTTGCATCAAGAGAATCATGATTGGGAGGTCAAGGGTGATGATTCTGCCCCTCTGCTTTGCTCTCACGAGGCCTCACTTGGAGTACTGCATCCGGTTCTGGGGCACCCAACACAAGAAATAGATGGAGTTGTTGGAGCAGGTCCAGAGGAGGGCCAAGAAGATGATCAGTGGACTGGAGCACATCGCTTATGAGGACAGGCTGAGAGCTGGGGCTCTTCAGCCTGGAGAAGGGAAGGATCTGGGGGAACCTTATAGCACCCTTTCAGTACCTGAAGGAGGCCTACAGTAAAGCTGAGGAGGGACTTTTTATAACGCCGTGTAGTGACAGAATGAGGGGAAATGGCTTTAAACTGGAAGAGGGTAGATTTAGACTATATATTTGGAAGAAATTCTTTACTGTGAGGGTGGTGAGACAGTGGAACAGGTTGTCCAGGGAGGTTGTGGATCCCCCTTCCCTGGAAGCATTCAAGGCCAGGGTGGATAGGGCTTTGAGCAATGTGGTCAAGAGGGTGGTGTCCCTGCCTACAGCAGGATGTTGGAACTAGATGATCTTAAGGTACCTTCTGACCCAAACCATTCTATGATTCTGTGATAACATTTCTGTAACAAGAAAAGCTAAATATTTATCTTTTCAAAGCTTTTCAACTCTTCTCTCATTTTTCAGAGAAGGTCCCTCCAAAGAACGTGGTTTCTCAGAACCTTGGTAAATGTTATCTCAGATATTAAATCAAGGGATATTACTGCCTAACAATGTAGAGTGTTAACGTGTTGAGCATTCATCCTACTGAGAAAGTGACAGTTTTTTCTGAGTCTTTAGTAACTAAAACACTGTTATTAGTCTATCTTAGCTTTCCCATAGATACCTCTGTAGCATCAATAATGGAAAAAAAAGTTTCAGAAACTTTCACTGATGAAGATGAAACAAAATGTTTACCTCATATTTCATTTGAGGAGAGCGCTGGCAAAGCCAGTATCTTCTCAGCCCATAGCTTTCCAAAGAAACTCTGGCTAATGACTGAAAGTGAATAATTTAAGACCATTTGGTGAAGTCATGGTGGAAACTGTGTTGTAATCAAAAAATAAGTGTTTCAGGTGGGAAGGAAAGGACCTGTGAGAGTTTTTGAGGCTCTCAAAGCAGAGTATTTTCTGTGTATGTGGCATGCAAACATTATCCAGTTTTTTACTCTCTATGGCTAATAATCTAGAGCTTGACTGTTACAGCAAACCATTAAATTGATGTTAGAACAATGTTGTTTCTACTTCCTTTTGAGAGATGAAATACAAATTCAATCTGAGATTTCACCGTTTAATGAATGAATGAATGACTAAAAGGACATGACAACTGAAAAGTTTTAGTAGTCAAACATTATTTCCAGGAACATTAAATAAAGAGATAAGTAAATGAGTGAATGAATAAAATGACATGATAACGGTGAAGATTTATTATTCAAACGTCTTATTTCCAGAAAAATCTATGTATGAACTACTAACTTAAGAACCTGTAACTGGGTGCTCCTGTCCCCATTGTCTGCAGTGCGTCCAACTCTAGAGTGCTAGCCGATCACCTGCATCTTCCCTACTAGAGCCACAGGTGCAGCTGCAGTGTGGATCTGCCCAGAGCTGCCAGTCAGGTAGCATCATCATGGCTGAAGACAGCATGGCCATTGCAAAGGATGGGTTAAGGAACAGTAAGGCAGACCGAGGACCCTGCAGCTCTGGTACTTGTGGATGCAGGGGAAACTACTGCTCTGGTCAGCAAGTTGTAAAATGGGGTACCATGAAGAGTAGAGTGTTGTAAACTGGAGGAGCAGAGGTGGCAGTCAAGGATTGGCTGCTGCTTTGCAGCAGCAGAGTGTGGGCCAGAGTCTGGTACTTTACCTTCTCAGCTGTTGAAGCAGTCTGGCAGGGCTGGAGCAGCACCAGCTTAGGTAGTGGTTTTCTTATGGCACTGAAGTGGTGGGGGGCTCATAGGTGCCACTGTTGGTGTGCCTTCTTCTGGAATTGCTGCCAGTAGGCTCTTCTCTTGCTCAGCAGCTGCTCTTTGCATGGGCTGGGCACCCAAACTGCTCATTGGGTGGCTCTTGTTCAGATATTCCTCTAGGGCAGGGACAGCCCTGATACAGGAACAAAGACTTTTAATTGCTAGAGGCAAACATGAGTATTAAAAAGATCTATTGTTCAGTTCAGTCCTACAGCTTAGGCTGACTAAAACAAGGTATGTTGCATATATATTGAAATAAATAGACTAATTTTATCCTGATTTATTTATTTTTCCATTCCATGCATTCAAACCCAGGTAAGGCCCAACTATATTTTATCTTCATTTCTTCTACTCAGCAATACTACCTCTAAAATACCTGAAAACAGCCAAAGAAAGAAATTCAGATCAGAATATTTACTGTCATCCTCATCTCCTCTGTTATCAAGGTTTATTTTATTGGAACCTTCGTCTCTCCCACCAGAATATTGTAAGAGTTGGTTTGTGTGTGGAATAACTGATGTACAACTATGTGTAGCATATGCCTCTTCCTCTGCCACAAATTTAGGGAGTAAGGGAGGTCTTTTGAAGTCACATTGCATTTTGCTACATCTATACAGATTAAGTTGATGAAAAAAGCTTTTCATACTTTTAATCTCAAACTCTCAAAGGTCCTTTCCTTCCCAGTACTTCTACCTGAAATATTTCTTCACTGATAACAGTTTCCACTGTAACCTCACCAAACGATCTTAAATTAGGCACTTTCAACCGTTAGCCAGAGTTTCTTTGGAAAGCTGAGGTGTCAGAAGACAATGGCTACGAGGTAAACATTTTGTTTCCTCTTCATCGGTGAAGGAATTTTCTTCCATTATCAGTGGTACAGCAGCAATCACAAACTCTTGAGGAGTTTGTGGTTAGTGGAAGATCAGGAGAAGGTGAGTCTAAGGTCTCAATCAATTTCTCTAGATCAGAAGCAAGACAGAAAGAAGTTTCTGCTGTAGGTGCCTCGCTTTCAATTTATCTTGTCTCAATTTGACTGAAGTTTGCTCTTACAGCCATTTCTGTGTTGAGTTAGTCTTCGCCCTGCTGGTTGGCAAGCAAAATCCAACTGAATTATCTCGATTTCCAGTGGAAAATGCACAAATATCACTACGATGCCTGTGTGTCATCACAGTGACGTCACCGTGTGGTGCCCAAGGCCTTGCTGGCTGGAACAGCTAGAGCAGATGTTGCTGACCAGCACTTGTTGCTTGTCCTGCACAGAGCCACAGGTGTTTTAACCTGAGTTAAGAATGGAATACAATTGCATTTAAATGGAATCTCTCCTCTCCTAGATCTTGCTTCGTCTTCCCTGGTCCCCTCAATAACATCATTCTTGTCGGCTTGATGTCCCTGTGATTCTCCAGATGGGGTTAGATATCAGTTTCCCAAGCAATGTTAACAAAAGTAAATAGCAATCTCTTCCTAGTTTGCCACAATGAATCTCTGTTGTTTCCAATGCATGGCATCTACAAGGAAGTAGATGTGTACCCAGAAAATGCTCTGCCATGCCAACAGTATCCCAGGGGCTGCTCTGCAAGTCCAGCTAGAAAAAGATAATAAGTAAATGTTGTTGATGACATAAACTGGAGATGTGCAACTCCTCTTTTCTTTGATTTGGTTCCTATGCTTTTATTAGATAGTTTAGAAACTTAGAAAGCAATCCAACACAAACAGTGATGTTCTCTAAGCCATTTCAATCATACTGTACAGGATCAAGTACTTTATCTACAAAGAAATGATTTGATCTAGAGATTATGGTATCAGGACTCAGGACTTGAATGTATGCTAGTTTTGAGGACAACACTAAACTGGGACAAGCTGTTGACTCCCTTCAGGGTAGTGAGGCCTTGCAGAGAGATCTTGACAAACTGGAGAGCTGAATAATCATCAACTTCATGAAGTTTAAGAAGAGAAAATGCTGGATTCTGCAGCTGGGATGAGGCAATCCTAAACATGTGTACAGACTAGGGGATGCAAGGCTGGAGAGCATCCCTGTGGAAAGGGATCTGGGGGATCTAGTTGACGGCAAGTTGAAGACGAGTCAATAGTGTGCTCTGGCAGCTGAAAAGGCCAGCTGTACACAGGAACAGCATTGCTAGCCAGACTAGAGAAGGGATTGTCCTGCTTTTCTCTGTACTGGGGTGGTCTCACCTTGAGCATGTTGTGTAGATCTGGGTGCCACAACATAACAAGGACATGAAACTATTATAGTGTGTCCAAAGGAGGTCTGTGAAGATGATGAAGAGTCTAGAGAGCAAGATGTAGGAGGAGCAGCTGAGGTCCCTTGGTTTGTTCAGTTTAGAGAAGAAGAGACTGAGGAAAGCAGAGAGGCAGCACTGATGTCTTCTCTCTGGTGACAGCGACAGGACCCAAGGGATTGAGCTGCATCAAGGGAGGCTCAAACTGGGTGTTAGGAACAAGTTCTTCACCAGTGGTTGTTTGGGCTCTGGAATAGGCTCCAAAGTACAATTGTCATGGCCCTTCAAAAAGTGTCTGGACAGTGCACTCAGAAATAGTTTGAATTTTGGATAGTCCTATGCGGAGTCAGGAGTTGGACTCAATGATCCTTGTGGGTCCCTTCCAAATTGACATATTCTTTGTAAGCCAAAGAGTAAGAAGTGAGTCTTTTCTACCTCTGTTACCTTGTAAAGTTTTTGAACAAAATTGTTATATGGTTAGAAAAAAATGTATGTATTTTAAATGGAAAAAAAAAACCACAAAAAACAACAAACAGTGTAATACAAAAGTATCATGCAAAACTACATGCAAATACACTTTCAGAATTATAGCATGAACCTGATGAGGCTTCAAACCTCAGGAAAGAAAAATTATCATTTAAAGTAATTTTTGTGCCTCTTGACTAAGAAATAGTCAAGAATAGTTTAAGAGCCATTTCAGTATACCACAAGTGCTACCTTAGAGAGTTGAATTCAGCCATTACCACCATGAATGATGTGAGCAGCAGTTGTCAGCTTCCGTCTGAAGACTCCCCAGAATACCTGCTCTCTAGGATACTCAGGAGTCCACTCTGTAACATACAAGAAACATCTCCTTTCTAAGGCTGGGTTAAGTAATACAGAATTAATATCTCCTTTTCTGTCCCTATGAGGCTGAAAACTTTACAGATTTTATACGTATGTATATATATATATATATATCTGTGTGTATGGTAACCACTGTGCATATATATATCATATATAGCATATATATATAGCATATATATATATGCACAGTGGCTACCATACAAACACACTAGTCCTCACTGAATCTCTCAATCTACCTATTATTCAACTGAATAATTGCAAGTTTTGTTTCAGCTCAAATATGTGGCCTGTATGAGTCCTCATCAAGTTTTACTGTTTGTTTATTTTTAAATTGACTTCTATTACTTTTTTATATTAATAGAACTGTTTCAACACATGCATGGATAAGACCAGTTTGATATCTTAACAGACAACTCTCTGTGCTCGGCAAATCATATTTCAAGAAAGAAACAGCTACCAATTTCTTGAGCCTCTGGTTCAGAAATTTCATTTCACCTAACTTTAACAAGGGAGAAATAGAACTGGCTCCATGTAATGAGATAGATTAACCTCAGGCAACACACTGATTCAAAGCTACCAATAAAAGCGTTCCTTTCAGCCACTCAGAGGTGGTTGTGACCCAGCTTGAGGCCAGAGCACAATCTCCAGCTATTTACATGCAAATGTTTCTAGTCTCTTCTATATTCTAGAAAGTACCAAAATACATGCAATATTTTTTATTTCAGCTGCCCATTCAAATGTTTAAAAATCTGTGATCATGAAGACTATGAATAGATTTTTTATTTAGACTTTTTGATCTTGTAAGGCTTAACAGTGAACTTTCTTCAAAAACAAATCCGCACCTTCTTTTTAGTTTTAACCAAGCTCTTTGATTTTTGGGGGGAGAGCTTGCTTCTTAATCGTTGCAGTGAGTTACAGACAAAATTTTCTAATAATTGTCACTTATGATTTATCTTCAAGTAAAAAAAAAACACAAAAAAGCAGTCCATCAGATGACATCCTGAGGAAGTATTTGCCATTAAAATATCACTCTTACAACTATTAAGTTGTACTCTAATGAAATAAAAGACCCAAGCAGAAAACAAACAAACAAACAAACAAACAAACAAACAAACAAAAACAGTCCATATAGCCTCTCCTTATTTTAGTGAGTATCTGTTCATGCAAGTGGATCTGTTGAAGCCAGCAGAACAATTCATCTCTCTCTCTCAGCTCTTAAATCTCTTCTGGAGCTTGACAGGATGTCTTTTTCTGAACATGCCATTAAATGACACAGAAAAGGGTTACTCCATCCATGCTTGCAGTGGGGAAGCAGCTGCAATTTCTTAAGTCAAGTTATAGGCTTTTTACATTCAGTTTTATCAGATCCAGCAGCCTCCTCAGCGCTGTGGGAGGACTGCCCAGGCACTGCACAGATATTGGATATCGTGGGGGTCATGTGAAAATGTAGAAGGTGCTGGAAGCATAGAATCACAGAATCATAGAATTGCTTAGGTTGGAAAAGACCTTCAAGATCATCAAGTCCAACCGCAACCTAACCATACTACCCTAACTCTTACAACTCTCTGCTAAACCATGTCCCTGAGCATCACATCCAAACGGTTTTTAAACACATTCAGGGATGGTGACTCAACCACCTCCCTGGGGAGCCTGTTCCAGTGCTTAACAACCCTCTCAGTAATGAAGTTTTTCCTGATATCCAACCTAGACCTCCCCTGGTGCAGCTTGAGGCCATTTCCCCTTGTTCCATCGCCTGTCACCAGTGAGTCAACCCCGCTGTCTCCCCTCAGCCTCCTCTTCCCCAGACTAAACAGCCCCAGTTCCTTTAGTAGCTCCTTGTAGGGCATATTCTCCAAGCCCTTCACCAGCCTGTTGCCCTCCTTTGGACCTGCTCCAGCACATCAATGTCCTTTCTGTACTGAGGTGCCCAAAACTGAACACAGTACTCAAGGTGTTGCCTCACCAGTGCCAAGTACAGGGGCAGGATTAATTCCCTAGACCTGCTCACCACACTGATACAAGCCAGGATGCCATTGGCCTCCTTGGCCACCTGGGCATGCTGCTGGCTCATATTCAGCTGACTGTCTGTCAGTACACCTAGGTCCCTTTCTGTCAGGCAGCTTTCCAGCCACTCCTCCCCAAGCCTGAAGGGTTGCCTGGGGTTGTTGTGCATTCAATCCCCTCATAAGAATCACTGATAAAGATGTCAAGTAGGAGTGGCCCCAGTACTGAGCCCTGAGGGACACCACTCGTGACTGGCTGCCAGCTGGATTTAACTCCATTGACCACAACCCTCTGGGCCCAGCCATCCAGCCAGTGTTTCACCCAGGAGAGCATATGCCCATCCAAACCATGGGCAGCCAGCTTCTCCGTGAGGAGGCTGTGGAGGAAAGTGTCAAAGGCTTTACTGAAGTCCAGGTAGACAACATCAGCAGCCTTACCTTCATCCACTAAGCAGCAGCCGCTTTGTCATAAAACAAAATCAGGTTTGTCAAGCAGGATCTACCATTCAGGAACCCATGCTGACTGGGCCTGATCCCCTGGTTGACCTTTAATTGATTTGTGATGGCTCTTGAGATTATCCATTCCATAACCTTCCCTGGCACTGAGGTGAGACTGATAGGTCTGTAGCTACCAGTATCATCTTTCCGGCCCTTATTGAAGATGGGTGTCACATTTGCCAGTCTCCAGTCCACCGGGACATCCCTGGTTAGCCGGGACCGTTGAAGGTTGATGAAAAGTGGCTTGGCAATCACATGCACCAACTCCCTCAGCACTCTAGGATGCAATCCATTTGGCCCCATGGACTTGTCCAGCTTTTGAAGCAGGTCCAAAACCATTTCCTTGTGGATTATGCAGGGCCTATTCTGTTTCCCATCACTGTCTTCCAGTGCAAGGGGCTGTGTGCCCATGGAACAACTAGTCTTACTATTAAAGAGGGAGATCATCCCTAGCCCTCCTCTGACTCAGGGAACATCTTGGGGCTCCTTGACACAGAGATGCTCCAGATGGTCACAGAATATGAGATAATTTATCATAATGTCTCTTTATTTTCTGAAGCTGTTCACTGCACTGTCATCTTCATTTATTCAGGTTTTATATATCAAAAGCAGTTAGAAATTAATAGCTGTGGGGAGAGGGGGGGGCTATGTCTCGCTCCAATTATCAGAGCAAGAGGGGAGATTCATTGATATACCCAGAGTGAGACTGAGACACAAATGAGGTCAAATGTTGCCCGATCAGTTTATTATCAATTTAAGTGATGGGAAGGGAAAGGATGGAGATTCTTACAAATTAGGGAGATGGAGAAGGGAAGGCAGGCAATAGGATAGATAGGAAAAGAGCAAGAATTATGTAAAGTGAGGATAGTAACCACCAAGGATCCAGTGGTCTCCACTGTGCGCTGTCCTAACAGTCCAAGGCCTGTGCAGGAGTAAGGGTGCAGAGGGAGGCTGCAACAGAATGGCTGGCCTTAGGCAGCAAGCAGGTAAACAGAAGGCAACCGACAGCAGGTCGAGGAGAAACAGGCAGGTCTCAGGTAGCAGGCCGAGGAGAATCAGGCAGCAGGCAAGTATAATTCCACGAGACGTCAAATATCAGACACTCTCTTCCTTGGTTGTAGGTGCCTTTTTTTATTATCTTATTCTGCCAGCGCGGCATTCCTAGGCACTTAGGTTAGCATCAAGAGCAGCACCTGTGGACATGCAACCTACTTCAAAAGTAAATGCAGCAGATGCTACAGTTGTGCCATTTCATGGCAGTAGAAATGAGCAGAATTTACTAAAAAAAATATTCAGAGCTTGTACTCATGGCCTTGCCTTCATCCACTATACAGATTCAGGAGTTATACTGAAACTTACAATTTCTATATCACCTTTATGCCAAGGAAGTGTAACAGTAATCACATTACGTAACATATTCTATAAGTTTTGAAATGTATTTCAATGTCATTAACTGCAGTATTGTCTTGTTCATAAGCATAAATGGACTATAATTATCCATCTTAGCACACAGTAATTCCATATTTTATCTCAGTTTGTACGTAATGTCTTTAGTTATGCATTATGGACTTCACTTTTGTGTATAATTACCAGGGTTTGAATGGCTAAGGATTAATAAATACTCTTTCAAATGTTGAAGGGATTAGCAAGGGACCGATACTGACTTATTTAGGTTGTATGTAAAATAACTGTATGTAAAATAACCTTCCTTTTAACTAAGTAATGATGCATTAGTATAGTTTCAGTGCTCTGTCCTTAAAAAGTTGAGATTTTGGTGTAGCTGTAGATGTCAACAGAGTAATGGTTGCCCTGTTAGTTGTTAAATAATTATATAGTCACATTGGTAATTTCTGGTTAATGTGATGGCAGATTTTCTGTTTTTGTTGGTGGATGAAGTTGCTAAGCTACTATCCGTCATATTTGGGAAGCTATGGCAATTTGGTGAAGTTAGCAGTGACTGGAAAAGGGACTTTGATTTTCAAAAAGGAAAAAAAGGATGACCAGGGAACTACAGGCCAGTAAGTCTCACCTCTGTGTCCAGATCATGGAGCAGATTCTCCTGTAAGCTATGGTAAGACATCCAAAAAACAGAGGGGTGATTGGTGACATTCAGCATGACTTCACTAAAAGTAAATCGCGCTTGACAAATTTGGTGGCTTTATACAATGGGGTCACAATGTTGGTGCAAGACATTATCTGCCTGGACTTGTGTACAGTCATGCACAACATCCTTGTTTCTATAATAGAGAGACATGGATATGATGGAT
This sequence comes from Numida meleagris, assembly GCF_002078875.1. NCBI lineage: Eukaryota > Metazoa > Chordata > Aves > Galliformes > Numididae > Numida > Numida meleagris. The sequence continues at coordinate 594,609 of NW_018363981.1, read as the reverse complement.
GGACTGTGGACTATGATGGTGGTTAGAGAATTGCCTCGATATTGCGTTCTATGTTATTTGATACCAGTGACAAGTAGCATTCCCCAGGGGTTCATAGTGGAACCAGTGCTATTTAACATCTTTGCTGGCAATATGCTCAGTGATATTGAGCATTCCTTCAAGTTTGTGGATGACACCAAGCTGAGTGGTGTGGTCAACGTGTTGTCAGGAAGAGATGCCATCCAGAGGGACCTTGACAGGCTCAAGAGGTAAATTGTATAAATTTCAGGAAGTTCAACAAGACCAAGTACATGGTCCTGCACCTGTGGAGAAGTATTTGATGGACAGTGGGCATATATATTAGAACATGCTCGAGTGATCTCTGGAGTGTCCTTGGAGGCCTGAAATGAGGAACAGCTGCTGTGTTGCAAGGTCGAACATCTACGCCTCCAGGTTGTGCTTTACAGGACTGCTAACCACTATCTAACTGCAAGAATGCCTATGTGATGATATCCGCTGTCCAATTAGCAGTGTTGTAGCGCGTGACGCCTACCTGATGCTCTATAAATGTTGTAGTCGAATTGCAATAAATTAAGCACTATGCGATAATCGTATTGGTACAGCGGGTGACTTCGGCATGCACATTGCGACATGCACCTAAGCAGAAATACAGGCTGAGCAATCAGTGGCTAAAGAACAGGCCTACAGAGAAGGACTTGGGCATTTTGGTTGGTAGGAAGCTCAGTATGAGCCAGCAAGTGTGCTTGTGGCCCAGAAAGCCAACCATATCCTGGGCTGCATCCCCAGAAAGCCAGACATAGAATTACAGAATCATATAATCTTTTGAGTTGAAAGGGACCATTGAAGGTCAACTAGTCCAACTCCTCTGCAATGAATAGGGACATCTACAGCTAAATCAGGTTGCTCAGAGCCTGGTCCAGCCTAGCTTTGAATGTCTCCAAGGACATGGCATCCAATACCTCACTGGGCAACTTGTTCCAGTGCCTCACCACCCTTATTGTAAAAAGCTTCTTCCTTATATCTAATGTAAATCTCCCCTCTTTCAGTTTGAAACCATTTCCCCTTTGTTCTATCACAACAAACTCTGCTAAGGAGTCTGTCCTCTTCCTTCTTATAGCCCCCCTTTAGATACTGAAAGGCCACTCTCAGTTGTCGTCAGAGCCTTCTCTTCTCCAGGCTGAACAGCCCCAGCTCTCTCAGCCTCCTAATTTGGAAGGTGTTCCATCCCTTGGATCATTTCTGTGGCCCTCATCTGGATGTGCTCTAACAAGTCCACATCTCTCCTATACTGAGGACTCCATATCTGGACACAGTACTCCAGGTGAGGTCTCACCAGTGCAGAGCAAAGGGGCAGAATCACCTTCCTCGACAGGTTGGCCACATTTCTTTTGATGCTGTTCAGGATATGGTTGGCTTTTTGGGCTGTGAGGGCATGCTGCTGGCTCATGTCCAGCTTCCCATCCACCAGTACCCCCAAGTCCTTTTCAACAGGGTTATGCTCCGTCCTTACATTCCCCAACTTGTACTGAATGTGGAGGTTGTCACAACCCAGGTCCAAGAATTTGCATTTGGATTTATTGAACCTCATGAGGTTCTCCTGGGCCCACTGCTTAAGTCTGTCTAGGTCTCTCTGAATGGCATCCTATCCCTCAGGTGTGTCAACTGCACCACACAGCTTGGTGTCATCCGCAAACTTGCAGAGGGTGCACTTGATCCCACTGTTGGTGTGATTGATGAAGACATTAAAGAGCATCAGTCCCTGAGGGACACCATTTGTCACTGATCTCCACCCGGACACTGAGCCATTGACTACCACTCTCTGCATACAATTTTGCAACCAGTTCCTCATCCATCAAACAGTACATCCGTCAAAGCCTTAACTTTCCAATTTGGAGAGAAGGATGTCATAAGGGACCCTGTCAAAGGCCTTACTGATGTCCAGATAGATGACATTAGTGACTCTTCTCTTGTCCACTGATGCAGTTATACCATCATAAAAAGAGACAATTTTCGTCAGGCAGGACCTGCCATTGATGAACCCATGCTGGTTATTCCATATCTCCTCCCTCTCTTCCATATGCCTTAGCATAGCTTCCAGGAGAATATGCTCTATGATCTACCCCAGAACTGAGGTGAGGCTAACAAGTTGGTAGTTCCCTGGGTTATACTTTCTACCCTTCTTAAAAATGATTGCTATACTGCCTTTTTTCCAGTCATCAGGGACTTCACCTGACCACCATAACTTTTCAAATATCATTGAGAGTGGATTGGTGATTCTGTCAGTGAATTCCCTCAGGACTCTGGGATGCATCTCATTGGGACCCATAGGCTTATGGATGTTCAGGTTCCTCAGACAGTTGCCAACCTGATCCTTGCTTGTAGAAGGAGGGCCATCGCTCCCCCAGTTCCCACCTTCTGAATCATATTCTGGGCTGCATCAAAAGAAACATGACCCACAGACTGAGGGAGATGATTCTTGGCCCTCATGAGATCTCACTTGCAGTACTGCATTCAGCTCTGGGGACCCCAGCACAAGAAGGACTTGAAGCTGTTGAAGCAGGTCCAGAGGAGCCTTGAGGATGATCAGAGGGCTGGAGTACCTCTCTTACTAAGGAAGTCTATGAGAGTTGAGGTTGTTCAGCTTGGAGAAGAGAAAGTTTCAAGGAGATCTTCTTGCAGCTTTTCAGTACCTATAGGAAAGCTGGAGAGGGGCCCTTTTTCAGGAAATGTAGTGGTAAGACAAGAAGTTACAGCTTTAAACTGAAAGAGGGGAGATTTAGATTAGATGTTAGGAGGAAATTCCTTGCTCAGAGGATGGTGAGGTACTGGAACAGGTTGTCCGGTGAAGCTGAGAAATCCGACAGAGTAACTTGACATGCCAATGAGTTATGTAAAGCAGGTATTCCCTTTATTACAGTACTGGGTGCATGGAGATCGCTCCACTGAACATACGCACCAAGCAAAGCAGCAACTACACATTTATAGGCATAGCATATACATATTGATCACATTTCCAAGAAATTGGTTATATATGCATTGAATGTCCCACCCTTCTGAGCATGCATCCTAGAATGTGGGGAGGGTCTCAGGGCCCATCTGTTGGTCGCTGGATGAAGGCTATTAGTCATCCTTGCAAAACCTTTAGGGGGTTGCATTATGTCACAGCAGCAACTCTGCCTCCTTATATTCACGGGACCCCTCCACTGAGTTGCAAACAGCAGCTCTACTTATCTTCACTTATCTTCAGCGGACTTTGCATTCCTATGGTTTCTGTGTTCCTTCCAAAAGTTATGTTTGCACAAGCTATAAGGCTTACTTTAAACAAGGCTGTATGTTGTCCCCTTGATTCACCAGAGAAGCTGTGGATGCCCCATCCCTTGGAGGCATTCAAGGCCATGTTGGATGGGACCCTGGACAACCTGATCTAGCTGGAGGTGCACCTGCCAATAGCAGGAGAGTTGGAACTAGGTGATCTTTAAGATCCCTTTCAACAACAAAAAAAGTGATTCTGTGTGTATGTGTTGTGACTGGGGTCTTTCATTTATAAACACCTTAGAAGCAGATAACACATTATTTTTACTTTAAAAGTCTAAAAAGAACCCTAGTGCTTTCTTTTGCTTACTTTTGCAAGTGGACATTGTTGGTTCTGTGGGAGATACTTCTATTAATTTGATGTGATTAGGCAGAAAAAAAACCATAGACTGCCATGTAAATTGAAATAGAAATATAAAATAAGTCAAAATGTAGATTGTGCAAGGGTTAAGGTGTAACACAGCAGAGAGCTGAACATGAATCAAACTGAGTGAAAGATCTCGATGCACATTTGAATACCTTTTAAATCCTCAAGTAATTTAGGGGGATGATTTGTGATTAAGTGATGAATCTGTTCACTTTCATGACTGCAAAGTCATGGAGTGGTAAAGCTGGATAAATGCTGAATGTTTTATTGTAAGAAGTCTTTTTGTCATTTTTAAATAGCAAAGGAATGAAATAACTATTGTTCCCCTGAACCAAGACAGTCTTGAGTAATACTTCCAAAAATAAGCTCAGAATAGAAGAGGGTAGAGAAAGTGACCTGAGGGTTAACATGGCAACATACAGGCCATGTGGAATGGGACTGCTTGTTAGCATTTGCATAAAGAAGTCTTGCTTGACATTTACTGTCTAGGTGTTGGGTATAAAGGTATTAGTTTTCTGCAGTGGGGTTTGAGTCTGTGGAATTACTTAGGAGTCTAAGTAATTGAAAAGATCATAGCTCCAGGTTCACTTGAGGTTCAGGATCTACACTAGAATTGTTATGCTACCTGTCACTGTAGTATTTGTTTTCCTTGGAAGTGTCTTAGCAGAGATGGGTAGGGATTATTAAGGTATATTAAACTTTCGGACATTAAAACCTTGCTAAGAATTGGAGGAAGCTGGGCACTTATCTGAACCACGTAGCACAGTACAGAGAAGTCATGACTGACACTGCAGATGATAGCTTCTAACAGGTGAGCAGCAAAACCACATCACAGAGCTACAATATACAAGTCTTTCAGTACTTGGACCTGCCTCTCTGTATACAGTAAGCCTCAAGCAAGGTTAGTCAGTTTGGCTGTGAAACTATACAAAGAGACAAATCAAGCTGAAAAGAACGCAGCTGTAAAGAGCAGAAGCAATTGTGTTCCCGAAGTGCTCAGAGGGGAAACTCGTGAATGAAGTGCTTTGTCTTGTGTAATTCTCAGTTAAGTACATAGGCATTGAAGAGAGTCTCATGGTTGTCTACAGTAGATATCAGCACCAACCTCTTAGTTGTTTAGTTCACTGCTTCAGATCTTTACTGGCTTTATTCCAAGCAGCACTTTTCGGTAGCATTCTGCGGTTTGTTTGAGTTTGCGTTTTTAGTCTCATTCTTGTTACAAGAGGATAATGAGAATGTGAAAATGTCTTTTGTACTGATATCTCTGTGTCTTCTTCCTTCTTTACAGCATTTTGTTTGCAGACATTGTGGGATTTACTAGTTTGGCATCACAGTGCACTGCCCAAGAGCTGGTGAAGCTCCTAAATGAGCTCTTTGGCAAATTCGATGAGTTAGCTACCGTAAGTACAATTTTTTAAAAATCTACTTGAAATTCCATTTTGAATGGTGATGCACGAGTTAAATATGTTAGAAATCTGTAATAGACTGGTTTAGCCCTGTTTGTTACAAGTATCTAATGCTTCAATTTTTTTTGTTAATAATGTTAATAATAATGTTAATTTTTTGTAAAGTAAACAGACAATTTAAATGTTTAGGAAAGGAGCTTAATTTGCTTTCAAAAATATTTTTTCCTATGTTTCTTTGGAGGTCAGCAGAATTCTTCTTTGGTCTTTGCTGCAGAAAAATGAGAGATATGAGAGATATTTCAGTATTTAAATTTCTTATCTGGATGAAAAAAACAATAATAGAAATTATTTCTATTCAGGGTACAGTGTAAAACTACTTTCTGTGATGATGAGAAGCTAGAGACTCAAATCATTTCTTCACAGATGACATTCATTGTCACAGAAATTATGGTTTGTTTGTTTTTTTCAGAAAGGCTATTGAAGGCAAAATGTGATTTATATTATTACTGATATTTATGTTTTGACCACTGCATTTAACTTTGTGCCAGATTCCCCAAGGAAAAAGAATTTGAGTGAAAAGTTCCTTGCCCCAAAGTCTAATAGTACCACAGGCATTTGACAAGAAATGAGAAGAGTGGATGCTCCTGAAAATGTTCTCAAAGCTGGTTTCAAATTGCACTTAACAATATGTTAAAAATGTGTTTTCCCACTGAAGAAAACAAAACTTCTTTGATTCTACCTTGCTTGCCAACCTAGTCCTCAGAGCCCTAATTTTTGTCAAGTAGCACCTCTACATAAATTATGCTTCTCCACTTTATAATTATCTCATCTTCTGACTCTATGCAACAGCCTGGAGAACATATTTCTTCAGGTCCACCATACAGCATCCACATGGTCCAAATTCACTTTTAATCTTCCACGAGAGATCTGAAGTCTATGTATAATTAGACTTCCTCTCTAAAAGGAGAAGGAAGCCTTCTACTGCATAGGATGCCAGGGTTGAGGAAGGCCTATTCTCTCTCCCCAGAATTGATTATATTTTGCTCAAGTGCTATGTCTTGATTTGCACTCTGTTCAAGTCAGAACAGAGAAGAACAGCTGTGTGTTCCCTTTTCTCAAGAAAAGCAGAAGATAAAGTTAGATCCTGAGTCAAGAATGATTGAAGGTGGATTTTCTCTTCTCTCTTCTCTTCTCTTCTCTTCTCTTCTCTTCTCTTCTCTTCTCTTCTCTTCTCTTCTCTTCTCTCTTCTCTTCTCTTCTCTTCTCTTCTCTTCTCTTCTCTTCTCTTCTCTTCTCTTCTCTTCTCTTCTCTTCTCTTCTCTTCTCTTCTCTTCTCTT